>NC_136484.1:81095819-81188319 GCF_053919585.1 Euprymna scolopes
GTTTTATCATTATTTTCTTCTTTTATTCATATATTTATCTAATAAAAACGCGAAAACTTTAAACTTATATCATTTAGCATAAAGGGCCTAATTAATGGTAGACGTATGTTTGAATTGCGTTGATTTTACTCGTGGACGTATGTAAGAGGATAAATATGCTAGCTGAATACATTCACTGCCTTTTTTGACATGTTCATTTCTGATGCTTGGATTGTATCTTCTGTTTGTATTTGTAATAATATGTTTCATTACTGAATTGTATAATTGTTCATAAATTGGTTGACACGCAGATCTTTTTCTTTTTCTATATACTGTCAAATTCTTACTTTCTCTCTTTCTCTATTTAACTAGATCTCATTATTCTTTCCTTTTCCTTCTAGTTCTTATTCTCTTTATAATAACCATTTATATCTTTTTTCCTTTTCTTCTCCATATCATATATATATATATATATATATATATATATATATATATTTTCTCTCTTCTTTTTCTCTCTATTTTGTTTTCTCTCTATTTTCTTTCTCTATTTCTGTCTCTATTCCTTTTTTTCTCTTCTCAATCACTCTCTCCCCATTGTAATCTTTTAACTTTATTTAAATTGCCTCTCCCTTTTTACTTTTTTATTTAATTAAAGTTCTGTGTTTTAAGTTTTTTAACTCCAACTTCTAAAGAGTTCCTACCTAAAATAAAAATCCATTATTCATTGAACTTTTGAATAGTCAAGTCGCTGCCTGATGATATCTGTTGTTTGATTCAAACAAGTGGCTATTTGTAGCAGCGGGATGTAAGCATGTTTATATAACAATAAACAAGTATTATCAGCTCTTTTTATTGAGCACTATCTAACAACCTCGTTGAATTCATTAGTCCATTACTTTTGAATATAAAAAAACCCGAGTATATATATATATATATATATATATATATATATATATATATATATATATATATATATAATCGCTAGATTTTTAATTTTTATTGTCGGAAATTTTCAAAAATCGCTAATCTCCCCTCCAAAAGAAAAACTCCATATTTTAACTTCCTACAATAAAAAAAAATTATAAATATAGTATATTCAATATATAAAATGTTCCGTGTTTTCTCACTATATGTTTCTGGAATTATATTGAAGCGGTTAGCTCCCCAGAAGGCTTACATATTTTATCAGCTAGTTTTGCCTGTTTTTTTTCAGAGAGGGTATTTTTTTTTTTTTTTTTTTGCAAGAAACAAATCATAAACTCAAACTTTTTATAATAAAAGTTAAATTGAAATATACTGCAAATTAAACATCACAATAATGGTGCAACATATTTTGAAATTAGAAAAATAAAAAACAAAAAAAACTTTGTTTAGCATATTAAAAGTATTTAGGTTGGTAGATAATTAAATTCTACTGTATTGGTATAAGTTTTTTTTTTTTGCTGTTGTTTCTTGCTTTTTGCAATTTTAGATCGTATTTTAAACTAAACTTCGGAGGTTGGAATGCCCCCCCCCACCTAAAATGTACTTGGAAAAATCGATTTTATAGTGAGATTTAAGAATGATTAGTCGAAAAAAGGTGAAAAACAAAACAAATAATCAATAAATAATTGTTACCAAAGGCAATAAATGCTACTTTTTTTTTTACTTATATGAATGAGTTTATTTTATGTTTTAAAGTATTTTCAAGCGCTGTTCTTTATTTTTTAATAATTTAATGCAGGTGTGTGGGTGCCAAATATCTCCAGATTTTCTAGAATTCCCCGCTAGATTGCAAACGAAATCTCCAGATCTAGCAGGAAAACCGCTAAATTGTAACACTGGTCACGTGACAGGAAGCGGTAATAAATAATTGTCCCCAAATAAAAAAAATGGCCTCTCGGTACAAAGAAAAACATCTATTTATCATAGAAAAATTAAGTATAATGTTATAATTAAAAAGAAATATATAAAAACACACATGGATATAGTAAACATAATCTACCAAAACGTGGAAGCCATCTGCCGAGTGGTTTTTTAGACTATTAATTCCGAATGAACCAAGAGTTACATTTTTATATATATATATATATATATATATATATATATATATATATAATTTTGGAGTACTATTTATCTCAATAAGTAAAAAGTAAAAGTATAACAGCCGATAGTTGTATTGATCATTTCTATAATTCTCAGGATAAAAGCAACAAACTAGACAAGAAGATAAAGGCTGGTAAAGCGGGTTGAAAAATTATAATAAAAATGTATAGTAATAATAATGATAATAATAAAAAAAAATCTAACATATTTTTATTTCAACAGGGGGACTAGGCAATTTCAAAATTGCAATACTTGTATTTTGTCCTATGTTTGCATTGGAAAATCAGCTCACTGTTTGTATTGATTACATTCTTGGATTGAGGAGATGTTATTATCCTAACTACCTCAGGCACAGGTTACAATATTTACATCCAGGAGTGTAAGATTGCAATTTACATATAATTTTGTAATTAATTGAGAGGCAAATATTCTTAGATTTAAGTTTTTTTTTATTAGAGTAACCAAAGAAGTTCCCTGGTTGCTATTTTGATTTTAAATTGCAACTTACAGTTTTAATTTTCTTTCTTTTATAATAAGCTCTACTCTCTATTGCATATTGAGTTTTTTTATTCAGTTGGGATTAAATTTTCTATATATAAATACTGGTATTTATATTAGATTGAAGTTTACCATTGCGTATATAAGGTAAACACTACATCCTTTTGATTTCATTACTTATAAATATATTGCTTATTTTTGACTTTCTTAAACATTGAGAGGAAAAGATCATTTATCATATACCCTCATATATGTAATATACATATACACGTGCACATATACATATATATCATATATGTAATATACATATACACGTGCACATATACACTCTATCTCAACATATATTCATACTTGAACATAAGGCATACTAGACATTTATATATCTATGTCCCTACTCCTGCATGTATCTTCATATACCCACACCTATGTACATGCATCTATACAACCACATGGACACATGTCCCCATACCTGCATCTGCACCCATTTCAAGTCATTTATTTCCATGCACTCGTACATATCTAGGGTGCATACATTCAGCCATACATATGCAATGGACATCAAACACATTCACATATAATTTACACATGATCTAGCTTCATTCATTTCATTCTGGGGGAGGTGTAAATATGCAAATATGTAAATATGCATCTTGACATAGATGTTACACTCTGTCACACTCCCCTAAAAAAAAAACCCAAAAAACAAAATGGAAAACAAATAATTGACCACTCACTACCGTGCTGTAGATATTTGAAATTTGAAGAAGCTATCTTTCTAAAACTATTAATGGTCTTATATTCTAATTTGTCTATTCTAAGCCTAATGTTGACAATGTTAAGGTTAATAGTGTCATTTTGAATTTGTGTCAGTGTTTACATCTAATCATTAATTCATTTCTCTTCAATAAATTCTTATGCTCATTCTGGTCTTTTCTTCTAGGCATAGGTTACATCTATGTTTGAACTCCCTAGGGATATTAGGAATTCATAAAATTGACCAGGAGACAACTGGTGTAAAGTTTTTGTTGAGCGCCTACTGGTGCTTAGCCAATTCAGTTTTTTCTCCAGTAATGGATTTAAAAAGGAGTGTGTTTATGTTGAAATTGTGTGTATATGTGCATGTGTATTTGAAGGAATGTGGTAAACAGTCGCTTCCCATTAACATTTATGGATGTTTTCCCATAGGAAAGCATTTGTATAGTATGAAAAAATGAGAAAAATGAATATAATATATATATATATATATATTGCCTTACTCACTCCTTATTTCATTATTTAAAACCTAAATCCTAACCCTTATCACTTCTTATCACAATAACTTTACCCCCGAAGCCCCTTAAGTAACAGCTCCTTAACATGAATACTATACATCCATATATGACGCCGCAGTCATATCTACCACACATTTACAACCCATAACTTTTGGTAATATGTTTATCCTTATTATCTGCCAATTACTCAGAGTTCTCGCCTCATAGTTTCTTATTGGCTATTTCCATGGTTAGGTCTTGATTTCTAATGTTTTAATTACGTCTTTTTCACAATTGGTATCCTCTGACTTGCTCCTCGGTCTATTATCTACTTGTTAACAACTAATCATTTATTTACCTTCTACTTTAATATATTTTTGTAAATGTCACTTTTATTACTTTTAATAGATTTTTGTAAATGTAACTTTTATTACTTTTAATAGATTTTTGTAAATGTAAATTTTATTACTTTTAATAGATTTTTGTAAATGTCACTTTCATTACTTTTAATAGATTTTTGTAAATGTCAATTTTATTACTTTTAATAGATTTTTGTAAATGTCAATTTTATTACTTTTAATAGATTTTTGTAAATGTCAATTTTATTACTTTTAATAGATTTTTGTAAATGTCAATTTTATTAATTTTAATAGATTTTTGTAAATGTCGCTTTTATTTTAATAGATTTTTGTAAATGTCAATTTTATTACTTTTAATAGATTTCTGTAAATGTCACTTTTATTACTTTTAATAGATTTTTTGTAAATGGCATTGTTACTACTTTATATAGATTTTTGTAAGTGGCAATGTTATTAATTTTAATATATTTTTGTAAATGTCACTTTTATTAATTATAATAGATTTTTGTAAATGGCATTGTTATTACTTTTAATAGATTTTTGTAAATGTCACTTTTATTACTTTTACTAGATTTTTTGGAAATGTCACTGTTATTACTTTTAATAGATTTTTGGAAATGTCACTGTTATTGCGTTTAATAGATTTTTGTAAATGGCATTGTTACTACTTTTAATAGATTTTTGTAAATGCTACTTGTATTAATTATAATAGAATTTTGGAAATGGCATTGTTATTACATTTAATTGATTTTTGTAAATGTCACTTTTATTACTTTTAATAGATTTTTGGAAATGTCACTTTTATTACTTTTAATAGATTTTTTTAAATGTCACTTTTATTAATTTTAATAGATTTTTGTAAATGTCACTTTTATTAATTTTAATAGATTTTTTGTAAATGTCACTTTTATTACTTTTAATAGATTTTTGGAAATGGTGCTGTTATTACTATTAATAGATTTTTGTAAATGTCACTTCTATTAATTTTAATAAATTTTTTTAAATGTCAATTTTATTACTTTTAATATATTTTTGTAAATGGCAATGTTATTACTTTCATTAGATTTATTTAAATCGCACTGTTATTACTTAGATTTTTGTAAATGGCATTGTTATTACTTTTGTTAGATTTTTGTAAATGTCACTTTTATTGATTTTAATATATTTTTGTAAATGTCACTTTTATTACTTTTTATATATTTTTGTAAATGTCACTTTTATTAATTTTAATAGATTTTTTAAATGTCACTTGTATTACTTGTCATAGATTTTTGTAAATGTCACTTTTATTACTATTAATATATTTTTGCAAATGGTGCTGTTATTACTATTAATAGATTTTTTAAATGTCACTTTCTTAACTTTTAATAGATTTTTGTAAATGTCACTTTTATTACTTTTAATAGATTTTTTTAAATATCACTGTTATTACTGTTAATATATTTTTGGAACTGGCACTATTATTAATGTTAATGGACAGGATTAATTTTCTGATATGTTTTTTTAACAACATCATAAATTGTATATATGTATATAAACAATTTATAATTTTAATTTGTATATTTCTATATTTATAATTTTAATTTGTATATTTCTATATAAATGTTTAATTTACATTAAAACTCCCTCCTATTAGTAAGTATATCCCTTAACATTCGACCCTTGTGTAATGAGAAACCTTGCATAATTCGGGTGAAACATTGAACCACTAGGTCTCTCCATCTCCATTTCGAATTTCATACTGGTATATGTATGTTTATATAGGTAGGTGTATGTGCTTATGAGTGAGCATAGAAAATGTATCTATAATTTTTCTTAGCATGTTTTTCATGCATGTTATTATATACGCTCTCATCCAACAGTCTTTTCTATTCTTTAGTAACACATACGCTCGTTGAAGTATGTACCATGTTTTCAATAACAGTCAATTTATCTCTGTTTATAAAACAACTTTATTATGACAATTCAAACTCGTCAGCTATGAAGATAGATGTGAATGGGAGGTGTGGCTGTGACTCATGCCTCTCTGTTCTGACTCTGTGTTCCTTGCTTTTTTATATCTACAGGAATCTCCATGACCTATTAATCTTTGCTACAGCATTAGCTACTGATATGCCACTAAGATTGCTAACGTATCTGCTACTCAGTTGTTCTATATTGGTATATATTTCTTTGCTGGTTCGAAAATCTTCCCAAGCCATGCAAGTGCTGGGGTTTACATATTATTTCTCAGCTATTGTCTATGAACTAAATACTCCTTTAAAGCTAAATAGTCATTATCAATGCTTAGTGCACTTAAGTTGAAATGCATTCTCACCTCATTTAGCATCAGCCAATTACAGCCCAGTATTACATTTCTGTTGAGATTCTTCACAACAAAAAAGCCATGATGTGTGGATTGACTTCTTATTCACCTCCCCCCCTAATTGGGAGAGGTTTTCACAATTTATAGGGATCCATTAGCAGTCATTAAATTTACTCTTTTCTTTTATAGTTCAGATCCCTGTCTAAGCAAGTTGTAAACATTGCTACTTATCACTGATACCTCTCCTCCCATATCCACCAGAGCTCTATAAGTTTTACACGCTATCAATAGAATTTTGTGCGCCTATATTACCGATTATGTGCATTGGTATCCTCTTGTTCCGTCATTTACACTATCTTAGTATGGCCTTCTTTGCTGCGATAGTAACATCTAACAATTTGCTTACTTCTTTCCATCTCCCAAGTTTTATATACTGACCCCTTACTTTGTAATCAGTTCCTCCTTTTATGCCTATCCTTGTATTTTGAGACTTTAACTTGAATTTGTCATATAATGTGACAAACCTCCATGGTTTTGTCTTCATATTTTGGCTTGTATCAAGCTGGATTTTTATTTTACTTCTGATAAGCTGCCTACAGATCTTGCGATTCGTCCATCATCACCGCCATTTTGACCTCGATTTCTAAGACCCTCTACAAAAAAATCTCAATGCCTGTTTTCATTTCCTGCATCTATTCCACTATATACGCCCACTGTCAGCTGTACTATCCCCTGCATATAGTTCTGAATTTCCACTTAACTCGATGATATGCACATTAGTATTTTCAGTACTCTTCTAATGAACCTCTTACTTTTTCCCATGTTAAATGTATATTGTTTAACGTCAACCTATTAACGGATTAGCTGACCAGGTCCCTTGTGGTCAGAAGAGTTGCCTGACATTTTTCTTCATCTACAGCTCCTACCACTTGAAAATATTTCTGTTGTCTTATTACACCCATTTTCTCTGTGCTTGGATGGTCTAATTTTCTTTAAAAAAGGATTCACCTTAAATGTATTCATCATCAAACTTTACTGCATTTTTAATTCAGAAGTCAAACCTTGAATGAATTCAGTAAAAATGTGCTCCATCATAGCTTTGTTATCATATTTTTAAATAAGTATGCAACAGTCAAAAGAAGAAAAAAGAAAAATCTCAAAATCCAAACTGAAACAAAGAAAAATTAAATGTTAACAAAATTTTGAGTGGTTTTTGTTGTTCACATATGCATACATAAATATATATGTATTTTTTTAAGAGCAGAAACATAGGGTAAAAATTGAAAGTCACTCTTTTGCTTTTGTGCTGTTCTTTTTGTGGTATATGTTTTTTTTATTCTTTGTTAGAATAAAATGGTCAAGAGTGTCAAATTGACATTTATTATATTATGAGAAAGCAGAGTAAATATATGTATATTTTTGTGCATGCGAATACATATGCTCTAATCCATTAGTTTTTCTCTGCATTTTAGTAACACATACGCTCGTTGAAATATATACCATGTTTTCAATAATAATCAATTTCTCTGTGTTTATAAATAACTTAATGATGATAATTCAAGCTTGTTGGTTATGAAGATAGAGAGATGTAGATGGGAGGTGTGGCCGTGACTCATGCCTCTGTGCTCTGACTTATCTCTGTGTCCCTCGCTTATTTATATTGACTGAATTCCATTTGTTCCTTTGTTCAGTGTCTGATATCAACTTCTCCTTAAAAATCTTGGATATATTTACATCACAGGCCGGTTCTTTGTTTTGTCTCCTATTTTTGAGAACCTGGTATTTTCCAGCATTGTCCGACTCACAAATCTCGGCACTGCCTGGGTCATTATCTAACATTTGTATGGATTGAGATGCATAGTTCTGAGTTCTTTACCACAGTAGAGTCCTGTATAGTTTTAGTACATGCGTATCTGCCAAGCAGATATTATGGCAAAACATGGTGGTAACACATTCTAGGCATAGTAGTAAACTCCACTCACCCAGATAAATTATTCTTTCATCTTAGTTATAAATTTTTTTTTCTCAATAGATATTGTTGATGTTCGACACTCTTGATTACCTCTGTAACATAATAGATAATTATCAAACCGAGTGTTAAACAAAATTTGATAAGACTTTCAGATTCAGATTATTTGTTATAAAAAAAACAACCAAAAATTTAGTCTGATCTCATAAATTTATTTCAATCCAGTATATGGCCTTTTCAAATGAGAGGGTTAGTTGATATTTTCTGTCCAACTGAGGAATGATAAAAGAAACCACATGATGTTTTGTATTTACTAATAAAGGGTGGGAGGAAAGGAGAAGAAATTTGGAGGTAGGAGGGAAGAAGAAGGAGGAACAAAAATCTACAAGTGGAAATTGCACACTTACATATCTCGGTCTAATATGTTGGACAGTCTGACCTGTAAATCAACTGGGTTGCAAGACAAGTAGAAATTAACTCTACATATGTTCAAGCTACTGGCATTAATAAATTATGAAATCGTCTTAGTTGCAAATATTAAGAATTTGATTTTTAAATCTTTATAATATTCTGCTTGTTCCTGCCTTAGTTAGTCCATATGTTACGCTTAAAAAAAAAGACCAAATACAATTTTTGAAGGCCAAACTGCTTCAAAAATTGCCAACTTTGCAAAATTTGGCTTTAAAATAGCCAATCTGGAAACTAGGACAAGTTTTTGAATATCCTTATAATAATATACTAGCGGGACCTGTGGAAATTCCACAGTGGCATGTTTCATATGTAATGTATTGCTGCTAGACATTCTGTGGGCGCTCAGCATGAATGAAGACACCATCATGTAATTCTACCCCATTTTGTTAAAGCTGTATCGCCTCTCCTACTAAAATAATAACTTTGATATATTGTCTGGGCGGATTATTTCATTACAAACACATTAATCAATTAACTCACGTTTCATAATTTTTCATAATTCTTGGATATGTTACTAATTTCAACAATCATTTTTCATGATTTTAACCCACATTATCCCCCCCAACGTATTAAAATAAGAACTTTGAAATATTGTCTGGGCTGATTATTTCATTACAAACCCACTAATCAGTTAGTTTGCATTTCATAATTTTTCATAATTCCTAGATATGTTACTAATTTCGATAATTATTTTTCATAATTTTAACCCACATTCTCGCCCCCCCCTTTACTTAAATAATAACTTTGATATATTGTCTGGGCTGATTATTTCATTGCAAACACATCAATTAATTCTGGGTATTCTCATATTATATATGTTCCACCTATCTTATCCAATCCCAGGTGACGCCACATATTCTGCTAGTATATACGTTCCACCTATCTCATTCAATCCTGGGCGATGTCGGGTATGTTGCTAGTAGATATTTGCACATCTTATCCAATCCCGGGATTGATTTCATATCTGCCACCCCACTGTTAAAAATGTACATGAAATAGAGTAATGTTTAAATCGTAAACTGTTTTAGCCATTTCCAGGACTAGCTTTATATCGCCAACCTACTGTTAAAAATATACATGAAATAGAGTAATGTTTATTTCCGGGACTGACTTCTTATCCCCCACCTTAATCTAAATAAATAATATATCAGGTTGACAAGAAAGTTTTGAATTTTTAAATTCAGATGAACATATCTTGGCTCAAATAAAGATTTATTGCTCAAAATAAGCACCATCACAATCAACACACTTTTGCCAATGCAAAACAAGTGAATTTATGCCAATAACATTAAAAAAAATCTTGTGTTCTGGTGGTGATGAAGTCGCTAAAGGCGTTTTTTATATTGCTTCAGTTTTTGAAGCATTTCTCATGCAGAAAGTTGTCAAAATGCTTGAAAAAATGGTAGTCAGTAGAGAGTATGGTGGATGAGGCAAAGTTTTGGAGCCCAATTCGTTCAACTTCTGCAGGATTGGTTTAGTAACACTCGGTCAGGCATTATTGTGAAGGACAATTGGGCCTTCTCTGTTGACTAATGTTGGGTGGTGTCAAAGTTTCTGATGCATTTCATCCATTTGTTCTGTTAACATTTGTTTCTCTGTCGTAATTATTTCGCTTGCACTCAAAAAACTGTAATGGATGAGACCGGTCACAGACCTCCAGAAAGTCAGCATAACCTTCTTTTTTTTTGCAACCCTGGCTTCAAGTCGGTGTCTAACCACTGCGTCACCACCGGTTGTCGTAAAGAACCCACTTTTCATTGCAAGTCACAACCCAATTGAGAAATGGGTTGTTCTTGTTGTATAAAAGAAGGTAAGATGACACTTTATAGCAGTGTTTCTTTTGATTGACATTCAATTAGTGATGCACCCATTTATAAAGATTTTTTTGTCTTTCCAATCTTTCTCAAGTGGTTGGAAATCATTGTATATGTTACGTCTAATTTAGAAGCAAGTTCTCAAACAGTTGTGTGTGGATTGGATTTTATTAAGGCACTTAATTGATTGTTGTCTAAACCCAACCACTACGCTTATCATCTGCCACGAAATTTCTTAAACCACCATTGTGCTGTGCGTTCAGTAGTGGTTACTAAGCCAAATGCTTTGTTGATATCGCAAGCTGTTTCACCAGCTTTTCAGCCTAGCTTGAATTGGAATAAGAAAATTGCACAAATTTGCTTTTTTCCATCTTGAATTCAACGTTCTGAAAAGAAGATAGAATTGTTCTGAAACGATTGCAATTAAAGCAAAAACACTCTTTAAAATGAGGTATAAATAAAAGTTTTAAAATGATATATAAATAAAAGATTTAAAATGATATATAAATAAAAGTTTTAAAATGATATATAAATAAAAGTTTAAAAATGATATATAAATAAAAATATTAAACTGATATATAAATAAAAGTTTTAAAATGATATATAAATAAAAATATTAAACTGATATATAAATAAAAGTTTTAAAATGATATATAAATAAAAATATTAAAATAATATATAAATAAAAATATTAAAATGATATATAAATAAAAATATTAAAATAATATATAAATAAAAATATTAAAATAATATATAAATAAAAATATTAAAATGATATATAAATAAAAATATTAAAATAATATATAAATAAAAATATTAAAATGATATATAAATAAAAATATTAAAATGATATATAAATAAAAATATTAAAATGATATATAAATAAAAATATTAAAATAATATATAAATAAAA
The DNA here is from genome assembly GCF_053919585.1 of Euprymna scolopes. Taxonomy (NCBI): domain Eukaryota; kingdom Metazoa; phylum Mollusca; class Cephalopoda; order Sepiida; family Sepiolidae; genus Euprymna; species Euprymna scolopes. The sequence continues at coordinate 81,107,463 of NC_136484.1, forward strand.
ATATTAAAATGATATATAAATAAAAATATTAAAATGATATATAAATAAAAATATTAAAATGATATATAAATAAAATTATTAAAATGATATATAAATAAAAATATTAAAATAATATATAAATAAAAATATTAAAATGATATATAAATAAAAATATTAAAATAATATATAAATAAAAATATTAAAATGATATATAAATAAAAATATTAAAATGATATATAAATAAAAATATTAAAATGATATATAAATAAAAATATTAAAATGATATATAAATAAAAATATTAAAATGATATATAAATAAAAATATTAAAATGATATATAAATAAAAATATTAAAGTAATATATAAATAAAAATATTAAAATAATATATAAATAAAAATATTAAAATAATATATAAATAAAAATATTAAAATGATATATAAATAAAAATATTAAAATTATATATAAATAAAAATATTAAAATGATATATAAATAAAAATATTAAACTGATATATAAATAAAAATATTAAACTGATATATAAATAAAAGTTTTAAAATGATATATAAATAAAAGTATTAAAATGATATATAAATAAAAAAATTAAAATGATATATAAATAAAAATATTAAACTGATATATAAATAAAAATATTAAAATGATATATAAATAAAAATATTAAAATGATATATAAATAAAAATATTAAACTGATATATAAATAAAAATATTAAAATGATATATAAATAAAAATATTAAAATGATATATAAATAAAAATATTAAACTGATATATAAATAAAAATATTAAAATGATATATAAATAAAAGTATTAAAATGATATATAAATAAAAATATTAAAATGATATATAAATAAAAATATTAAAATGATATATAAATAAAAATATTAAAATAATATATAAATAAAAATATTAAAATGATATATAAATAAAAATATTAAAATGATATATAAATAAAAATATTAAAATGATATATAAATAAAAATATTAAAATGATATATAAATAAAAATATTAAAATGATATATAAATAAAAATATTAAACTGATATATAAATAAAAATATTAAAATGATATATAAATAAAAATATTAAAATGATATATAAATAAAAATATTAAAATGATATATAAATAAAAATATTAAAATGATATATAAATAAAAATATTAAAATGATATATAAATAAAAATATTAAAATGATATATAAATGAAAGTATTAAAATGATATATAAATAAAAGTATTAAAATGATATATAAATAAAAATATTAAAATAATATATAAATAAAAGTATTAAAATAATATATAAATACAAGTATTAAAATAATATATAAATAAAAGTATTAAAATGATATATAAATAAAAGTATTAAAATGATATATAAATAAAAGTATTAAAATGATATATAAATAAAAGTATTAAAATGATATATAAATAAAAGTATTAAAATGATATATAAATAAAAGTATTAAAATAATATATAAATAAAAGTATTAAAATAATATATAAATAAAAGTATTAAAATGATATATAAATAAAAATATTAAAATGATATATAAATAAAAATATTAAAATGATATATAAATAAAAATATTAAAATGATATATAAATAAAATTATTAAAATGATATATAAATAAAAATATTAAACTGATATATAAATAAAAATATTAAACTGATATATAAATAAAAATATTAAAATGATATATAAATAAAAATATTAAAATGATATATAAATAAAAATATTAAAATTATATATAAATAAAAATATTAAAATGATATATAAATAAAAATATTAAAATGATATATAAATAAAAATATTAAAATGATATATAAATAAAAGTATTAAAATGATATATAAATAAAAGTATTAAAATGATATATAAATAAAAGTATTAAAATGATATATAAATAAAAATATTAAAATAATATATAAATAAAAGTATTAAAATAATATATAAATAAAAGTATTAAAATAATATATAAATAAAAGTATTAAAATGATATATAAATAAAAATATTAAAATGATATATAAATAAAATTATTAAAATGATATATAAATAAAAGTTTTAAAATGATATATAAATAAAAATATTAAATTGATATGAAAATAAAAGTATTAAAATGATATATAAATAAAAATATTAAAATGATATATAAATAAAAGTATTAAAATAATATATAAATAAAAGTTTTAAAATGATATATAAATAAAAGATTTAAAATGATATATAAATAAAAATATTAAAATGATATATAAATAAAAATATTAAAATGATATATAAATAAAAATATTAAAATGATATATAAATAAAAATATTAAAATAATATATAAATAAAAGTATTAAAATGATATATAAATAAAAGTTTTAAAATGATATATAAATAAAAGATTTAAAATGATATATAAATAAGAATATTAAAATGATATATAAATAAAAATATTAAAATGATATATAAATAAAAGAATTAAAATGATATATAAATAAAAGATTTAAAATGATATATAAATAAAAGTATTAAAATGATATATAAATAAAAATATTAAAATGATATATAAATAAAAATATTAAAATGATATATAAATAAAAATATTAAAATGATATATAAATAAAAGTATTAAAATGATATATAAATAAAAGTATTAAAATGATATATAAATAAAAGTTTTAAAATGATATATAAATAAAAGATTTAAAATGATATATAAATAAAAGATTTAAAATGATATATAAATAAAAATATTAAAATGATACATAAATAGAAATATTAAAATCATATATAAATAAATGTTTTACAACGAAAACTTTTTGATAATACATCATTTGAAATCAAAATTAAAAATTCTGTAAGAACTTTCTTCTCCATCTAATATATATATATAAATATTTATATAAACTCATCTTGCAGGTAGGCAACAAGGTGGTACTCGATGTAATGGTGTACCAGTAACCTGCTGCAAAATCATTTTCTGAACCTGCATGTCAAGCACATGTTTGCCGCAATGAATGGTGACATCTGAAGTGTGTGCGACACAAAGTTGCATCTCATGGATTACCTAAAATTCGTAGCTGGGGCTCAATCCTAATGAGCAAAAATATATACCGGTATTCAAGTTCTGCCAACAGCAACATGCGCATATATATATATATATATATATTTATATATATATATATATATATATATATATATATAAATGCTTACAGGTACAGAATTTATATACAGTTTTTTTAAATATAATGGGCGGAAGTCTCTCAAGAGCTCTTTCAGCTATCATCTCATCAGGAGAAAATCGATAGCGTAAAAATAATAATACTATGTCGAAAGTAAAGAGTTCTGATGGGGAACTTATTGAATGTGCCAAAAATAAGGGGACATTAAAATAAAGTTTATTAACGTTTAAAAAACGATTAAAATATTGGCACAAGGGGGGGGGAGAAAAGATTCAAAGTTCTCCAAAGAGAAACAATGCGTTAGATGTTTCTTTCTGCCGGCGCAAAGAAGGTTTCTGCACAGCAATAGAGACAGACTCCAAAATCTTTAAATGGTTTCTGGAGTCCGTGTAGCATCTCGAACCATTCTATTTTATATCTATCGGCACAGCATGGGTTGTCAACAAAATACTGGCCAATAGCAGAGTCCAAGGCTGCAGAAGGAGGAAGACTACCGGACCCCATCCTTCCTTGTCTGATCTTCGATGGAACATGCTGGTTTATACGAGTCAAAAGATGCAAGGATGTTCTCCCAACATAACCAGCATCGCACTGGCATTTGAATTGATATACAATATTGCTATTTTGGATGTAAGGCAAACTATCCTTGCGAAAAGACGGAAATGCAGGTCTCGTAATATATACCAAACGCAAGGGCACAGAATAAAAGCAATCATAAATACTTCTGCGAATCTTTTTGGAAAGTCTGTTACTCTTTTCCCCAATCCACGGTACCTTTAAATAAACCGGGCATTTCAAAGGTCCAAACTTTGTAGGGGATTTAAAATCCGCAACCTTTTTGAAAATACAGTCATCAATAAGGTCAACAAAATTATTGATGAATATTTCCCTGATCTTATCGAGTTCGGCGTCCAATCTGTTAGGTGAACAGATCATCAGGGCTCTATGTACCAAAGTATTAATTAGCCCGACCTTACGTGATTTTGGTACAAAAGACAACCAGTTCACATATAGGCCAGTAAATGTCGGCTTCCTATAAATTGTAGTGAGAAAGCCCCCCCCCCGAACATCCAAGAAGGGAAGCAAATTGTCCTTCTCACATTCCATAGTGAACTTTAGAGCTCCATAATTTTCCCAGAAAGTCAAAAGGGAAAGAAAAAACTGCCATGTTATTACTTCGATTATTTTCCCCTCCTGACTGATAAATGAATTTGGCCTACACAATCCAGAAATATAGACTTGTATTTTAAGTAGAGTAGAACTTACATAATTTGAATATACTTTCTTTTTTTTATTATTACATTTTCACCCCAAACAAGGCACATTGCCACTTTGTTGTAGGGGGCTACTATCAGGAACATAAGCATCAGGTGTACTGTGTAGGGAGTTGGGCAGCAAGATGTCGGTTCACATTACACTTGAACTTCTGCATGTCAGTACATTTGGGGAAGCAGGGACCCGGAAGGGAATTCTAAAGTCTAACTGTTCTGGGAAAGAAACTACTGGAGTAGAAGGCTCTCTTACATCTAGGGATCTCAACCGTGAAGGGGTGGGATTTAGCTGCTTGTCAGGTTTGTCGGGGGTATTTACGTTGAGGGGGTACAAGTGCTTGCAGTTCGTCAAAGCATTCACCTTTAAAGTACTTGTAGAACTGCCAGAAGGATGCAACATTTCGTCGATGGGACAGAGGCTGAAGTTTAGATGACAGTTCAGGACCTATCAGATTGGCGACTCTCTTTTGAACCTTGTCTAGGAGTGAGAGACTAGTGGCAAATGCACCAGCCCAAATATGACAACAATACTCCATATATGGGCGAATGGTGGCCTTATAGAGGTATAGGATACTTTCGGCGTTAGTATCTTTCTAGCACGGTAGATAGAACCCACCTTCTTCGCAGCGGTCCTGGCAATACTCTCAATATAATTGTTCCAACTCCTGTTTCCTGTGAACGTTAGGCTGAGGAGTTTAAAAGATGTACTTTCAGATAAAGAGTCATCGGCCATTGCTATTGGTGGTAGGGAAGGTTTCTTGTAATTATTGAAAGAAACAAGTTTAGCCTTGGCAGCATTGAATGTGACCATCCACTTTTGTCCCCATTCCACTACGGATCGAAAGTCATAGAGTTTCTGCCATTTCTTTAGATATGTGTTCATTTGTTTTCCTGCCGTGTCTGTTATAGAGCGTGGTGTCGTCAGCATATATACCCATCTCACAGGCAATTTTGTCAGGGAGGTCATTAATGAATATTAGGAATAACAGAGGTCCCAGGATAGACCCCCGAGGCACTCCCACATTTATATCATATTGTTTAGATGTATGATCGTCAAGGACAACCTGGATTTTTCTCTTATCTAAGAAGGATTTAATTATGTTATGTATTTTTCCAGTGACACCGTATGATCTGATTTTTTTGAGAAGACGCTCATGCCATACCCTGTCAAAAGCCTTAGATATATCTAGAGCTACCGCTCTACCCTCCCCTGCTTTGTCCAGTGAATGGTATATACGTTCTGAGATTACAGTTAGAATGTCTGCTGTGGCTTGCCTAAATCCATATTGTTGGTCAGTCAGAAGTTTAGCATTTGTAAGGTAATGGACTAGAACTTGGTTAATTATGGTCTCAAATATTTTGGCAAAAAGTGGGAGGAGGCTAATGGGGCGATAATTTACTGGGTCAGTTCTTTCGCCAGAATTCTTGAAAACTGGTACTACAGATGCAGTTTTCCAGCAGGCAGGGAAACAAGATTAATTAAGGCATTTATTGTAGAGTTTGTAGAGAACTGGAGCTACTTCAGCGGCGCACACAAAAAAGAGACTAACTAAAATCAAATAATATCCATTAAAATCCAGTCAAATGAACGAAATTTAAAACAAGTCCCTAAATGTAAACCTGACCAAACCAATTGAGATACAAATAAATCAACAAATCTTCCTTCATAACAACATACTAGAAAATGGGAGTTTTGAAGAACAAAGCTATCGTAATAAAATGAGTTCATCAATCCCCCACAAAAGTTCAAACGTAAAAACAACCAACAATAAAAGCAAAAAAATACCCAAGAAAATAAAAAAAACACCCAAGAAAATGAAAGCAGCAAAAGGGAAAAATACCCCTTACCAAAAAAAAACAATCCTACAATTTTCATATCACAGTACTGTTCAATATCTAGTAATAGAGATAAACCAAATATAAAAACTAACAAGCCAAGAACACAACCTGAAAAATCAGAAGATATGGAAATAAAAGCAAATCCACTAGTCCTTTCAAAACTATCCAAAATGAGAGACCTCCCAACAACCCTGAAGTAAAATAAATCGAAGACAGCAAACTATAGACAGAAAACAAAAAGGAATCAATAGTTACTGAAGAGCAACCACCTATAAATATAAAAGCGAAAATGACGTTTGTTTCTCTACAGCTTGAGATCCTAGGTGTAACCTCCCCTTTATTTTCTTAGTGGGAAGGGGGGGGGGCGAAAGATGAGACCGCTTGAATTCTAAGAACACATACTACACTTTGATCTTAGCCAAAAGACCAAGTAACCGTCTTATACAGCTTAATTTTCTACCGACCATTATCTTCTATTATAAAAAGATGTATAATTTATATTTATCGATTACTAAATTGAGACAAGATGTCATATTCCAAAAATCACATCTGAACTAAAAACATTATTATTTAGAAGGCCATCCTTATTTTCGAGTGACGTTTGTTTCTCTAAAGCTTTACATGCAAAGCATGACCTCCTCCTTATTTTCTTAGTGGGGGTGGGAGGGGGGCGAAAAATGAAACCGCTTGAATTCTAAGAACAGATACTACACTTTGATCTTATTTATATATTTTATTGAGAAAGAAAAAATGAACATATAAAACGTACAAAGCCAAAAGACCAAGTAAAAAAAAGATGTGTATTATATATTTATTCCAAACATCACACATCACTAAACTGCTGAATCCAAATTCTTAAATAAAACCATTATTATTCAGAAAGCCATTCTTAGTATTAAAAAAAAATACTTATGCAGAAATCACACAAATTAATCTTCAGTTCAGGAGAAAGGGTTTTAAGGAATTCATATAAAAGTATTATGTACTAGCAGATTACCCGACGTAGATGGAAATACATTGAAAATTTCCTAACAGAATACCCAGCGTTGCCTGGAATCGGTTAAGATTGGTTTATATATGTACTAGCCTAATACCCGGCTTCGCTCGAGATTGTATTACAAAGTTGTACTAGCAGAATACCCGATGTAGCCCAGGATTGGATAAAACTGGTGTATATGTACTAGCAGAAAACCAAGCATCGCCCGGGATTGTATTACATAGCACTAGCATGGCATATGTACTAGCAGATTACCCGGTATGGCCTGAGATTGGATAAAATTCATGGAATTTTTCCTCGCAGAACAATCGGCGTCGCCTGAGAATGAAAAAAATTGGTACTAGCCAAATAGCCAGTGTCGTTTGGGATTGCATTACATAGGTGGATAGATGTACTAGAAAAATACCCGGCATAGCCCGAGATTGGATGAAGTAGGTGTATATGGACTAGCAGAACAGCCGGCGTTGCCCGGGATTGTATGACATAGGTGTATATGTACTAGCAAAATAGCATGTGTCGCCTGAAATTGTATGACATAGGTGAAGTATAGGTCCGCTTTGACAATTTTGAAGGTGGGTTGTGCAGTATAGGTCCGATTTGACAATTTTGAAGGTCCTTGTGCTGTATAGGTCCGATTTGAAAAATTTTGAAGGTGCTTGTGATGTATAGGTCCAATTTTACAATTTTGAAGGTGCTAGTGCCGTATAGGTCCGATTTGACAATTTTTAAGGTGTTTGTGCAGTATAGGTCCAATTTGAAAAATTTTGAAGGTGCTTGTGCAGTATAGGTCCAATTGGACAATTTTAAGATGATTGTGCAGTATAGGTCCAATTTGAAAAATTTTGTAGATGCTTGTGCAGTATATCTTGATTTGAAAAATTTTAAGGTTCTTGTGCCTGGGATTGTAGGACATAGCACTAGCATGACATATGTGCTAGCAGATTACCCGGCATGACCTGGGATTGGATACAATTCATGGAATGTTTCCTAGCAGAACACTCAGTGTCGCATGGGATCAGAAAAAATTGGTTGATATATGTACTAGCCAAATATCTGGCATCGCCCGGGATTGTTACATAGGTGGATATATGTACTAGCAGAATACCAGGCGTAGCCTGGGATTGGATTAAATAGGTGTATATGTACTAGCAAAATACCCAGTGTCGTCCGGAATTGTATGACATAACACTAGCATGACATATATACTAGCAGATTACCCGGCATGGCCCGGGATTGGATACAATTCATGGTGTGACCTTGATCGTGACCTTACACGACCTTGAACCTCTGATCGCGGCCCAGTTATGATCTTAACCCTGGATCGATGCCCAATTATGATTATACTAGTCACCGGGTAATTAATTATGTCGACTGGGCAACCAGGTCTGCCAACCGTTGGTACGTCGCGTCACCCAGTGAGTCCTCGTCAAGGCGTTGGAGGACTCTTCTCGGTTGCACAGTCCTCAAGGCCTGTTCTTCTTGATCGTCTAGTTGGTCGTCCTGTTGACTGGGTGTTCGTTGACGGGAACGGGGTCACAAGTGGCAAGTAAAAGAATTAAAATTACAGCACATCAGCAAACAAACTCCAGAGGTTGGTTGATATATAATGTATTTAGGAAATTCATAAATGATTATCTACAGACGTATGTACAATTGAAGATTAAATGGAAGCAAGCAATTAGATTTGTGAATGAGCTTCTTGTTGTTGAAATACTCGGTCGGAGTCGCAGACCGTTGTAATTATCACTAAGGTGTTCTGGCTGGTCTCTTCCTAGGTCCTCTGAATTCTATTAAGTTGCAAATTGAGCCCTCTGGCGACCAGCGAGGGGGAGAGAGAAGTTGGGTGGCTGGAGTCCTCTACCGAGACCTTATCTCTGTCTCTCCAGGGATCTCTCTCTGTCTTCTCTCTTCTTCTAACTCTTCTATCTCTCTCTGATCAAATCGAGTTTTACAGATCTTATATAGTAAAACCCTTGAATAATGACGACGCCTACGTTCGTCTTCGACCAATCAAATTGATTGATAACAATCCACCTGATTCCTTCTCATTGGTCAATTTGGCCTGTGGCAGGTATTATTTTTCCGCCCCCAATTTCCAAAATCAAATTGACTCCTCCCCAACTTGTCTGACCCCGCCTTCTTTATAATGGTTTTTTCCATATTATCAACTGATAATCAGAGGAAATATTATTGTTTAGCTTGTAATAGATCACCAGCTTTCATCTATTTAAAAATATCCGTTTGATATTCTTTCCCCTTTGAATTTATTTGTTTTGTAAAAACATCCGTGTGATTTTTAAAAAATATTCTTTACATGTTAGAATTCCCTTTTAGCGCCCAAAACAATTTGCCAAAAGACATTGTTAGATAAGTCATATTGAAAAACAATTCATGTCGAACCTTGGACTGACGTCATGAATTCTTTTATCAGGCTCGATCTGTTTCGTGTGTGTGTGTGTGTTTCTCAGATCAAAAACGATCCGACATTTCACCTGTCATCCAACACATTTCAAGCCGACCAACATTTCAAAGCTCTGATTCGGAATATTTTGTTTGGCTCGTGTAGTTCAAACGCGAGCGTATTTTGGTTAACAAAAATGTTTTAAGTAATCTTTCGCTTTGAAGTTTAGCAGGCGATTTCTATTTTTATCCCCCGACCGTATGGTATCTCAACAACAAGATTTTGATACATAAAAATATTAACTAAAAAAAAATTGTTTTTTTTTTCTGTAACCGGTGTTCGCCCGGGATTGATTATCACATTTAACAAAAAACGTCACATCGACCCTACTGATCTGATGTGGCCCCTCTTTGGTGTTACAATGGAATGTTTCCTAGCAGAACACTCGGTGTTGCCTGGGATCAGAAAAAATTGGTTGACATATGTACTAGCACAATACACGGCATCGCCCGGGATTGTATTGGATATATGTGCTAGCAGATTACCCGGCGTAGCCTGGGATTGGAAAAATAGGTGTATATTTACTAAGAAAATACCCAGCGTCGCCCGGGATTGTATGACATAGCACTAGCATGACATATGTACTAGCAGATTACCCGGCATGGCCTGGGATTAGATACAATTCATGGAATGTTTCCTAGCAGAACACTCGGCGTTGCCTGGGATCAGAAAAAATTGGTTGCTATATGTACTAGCCAAATACCCGGTGTCGCCCGGGATTGTATTACATAGGTGGATATATGTACTAGTAGAATACACAGCGAACATGGGATTGGATAAAATAGGTGTATATGTACTAGCAAAAAGCCGAGCATCGCCCGGGATTTTAGGACATAGTACTAGCATGACATATGTACTAGCAGATTACCCGGCATGGCCTGAGATTGGATACAATTCCTGGAATTTTTCCCAGCAGAACACTCGGTGTCGCCTAAGATCAGAAAATTTAGTTGATATATGTACTAATCAAATACGTGGTGTCTCCCAAGATTGTATTACCTAGGTTGCTATATGTACTAGCAGAATATCCGGTGTAGCCTGGGATTGGATAAAATACGTGTATATGTACTAGCAAAATACCCAATGTCGCCCGGGATTGTATTACCTTGCACTAGCATGACATATGTACTAGCAGATTACGCAGCATGTCCCGGGATTGGATACAATTCATGAAATGTTTACTAGCAGAACACTCGGCTTTGCCTGGGATCAGAAATAATTGGGTGATATTTGTACCCACCATTGCCCAGCATGTGAAACGTTGCTGGAAATATATACTTGCAGAATGTATCGAAGTTAATGTTTCAATAAATGGGTCGATAATGTGGGTTAAATCATTGAAAATTGTTGTCTACATTAGTAACATATTAAAAAAAAAAGATGAAATATGAGTTATTTTATTGGTGTGTTTGTAATGAAATAACCAGCCTAGACAGTATATCAAAGTTATTATTTTAGTAGGAAGAGGACGATAATGTGGGTTGAATCGTGAAAAATAATTGTCGAAATTACTTACATATCCAACAATTATCAAAAATGATGAAATTTGAGTTATTTTAGTATTGTGTTTTCAATGAAAATAACAGCCCAGACAATATTTTGAATTATTATTTTAGTAATGGGGGGGGGCGATCATGTGTGTTAAATCATGAAAAATGATTCTCGAAATTAGTAACATATCCAAGAATTATGTAAAATTATTAAATGTATGTTATTTGATTACTGTGTTTGCAATGAAATAAACAGCGAAGACAATGTATCAAAGGTATTATTTTAGTAAAAGGTGGCGATAATGTGGGTTAAATCATGAAAAATAATTTTCGAAATTAATAACGTATCCAAGAATTATGGGATTCAATGAGATATGTAAAAATATATACTAGAAGATTGGCAGGAGTCACTCGGGATTGAATGAGGTACATGCAAATGTATGCAAGCAGAATACATGGGTGCATGGGATCCAATGAGATAGATGCAAATATATACTAGCAGAATACCTGGCATTGCCTTGGATTGGATGAGATTGATTGAAATATATACTGCCAGAATACCTAGCGTCGCCCAGGATGTACTGAGATGTATACTAGCCGAATACCCGGCATTTCCTGGGATTGAATGAAGTAGGTGAGAATATATACTAATAAATTTCCCAACGTTGCTTGGGATTGGATGAGATAGATGGAAATATATGTTAGCAAAATACCCTTTATCGCCCTGTATTGAATGAGATTGGTGGAAATATATACAAGCAGAATACCAGGCATCGCCCGGGATTTAATAATGCAGGTGCAAATAAATACTAACTGAATACCTGGCGTCGCCTGGGGATGAATGAGATAGGTATAAATACAGAATAGACGAATACTTGGTGTCGCTCGGGATTGTATTAGATAACTGCACATATACACTAGCAGAATACTTTGCTCAAGATTGAATGAGATAGGTGAGGAAATTTACTAGCAATATCCTCAGCTTCGCTCGGAATTGAAGGAGATTGATGGAAATATATATTAGTAAAATTCCTGGCATTGCTTAGGATTGAATGAGACAGGTGCAAATATATACTAGCAAAATAATCAGCGTCGCTCTGGATTAAATGAGGGTGGCAGATTAAAAAGTCTGTACCGTAAATGGCTTAAACAATTTTCTATCTAAAAATTCCTTCATTTTTCAAGCGATTCTGAATATGGCTTAAACAGTTTACGATCTCAAAATTAGATTAATACATATATATTGTTGGTTTTCTATGAAAGTTTACTAGGACAGTTTCTTTAGGGAGTAATCTATATTTTCTTTAAATTTTTTATGTTATTATCCGGGAATGATGTGATGGTTGTAGTGGTGGGTAGGAAGAACCATGATTATCTTAATTTTAAACGTGCTCTTCTGTTTTCTTTTGGAGGTTGGGTTGGAGAGAGTAATGTCCGTTTTGAGGTAAAAACGCTTCTGAAATTGTTTCATATATGTATTTAAATTACCCGTAGGTAAAATTATTTTAAGTATGTGTTGCATATTACCCGCCTATGCAAAGGTAAAATTATTTTATATACATGCTGTAAATTACCTACCCTAGATAAGATACAATTATTTCATACGTGTAATACCCGTCCTTGGTAGGTAAATATTCTTTTGCTCAAAATAGCAAATGATACATATATAATACCCTAACCCCTCTCTCCGCATCCGTTGCTATCCTGGTTTGTCTAGTGGTGGACCCCTCAAGGGTGACCAGACTCTCACTGGTCACTGGAAAATATCTTTCTGCTGCTCAGAGAACGCGAAATTTCCATGATCCTAAGTCCGTGTGGCAACATTGTTGATTTCAGTCGTCACTCTGGCTTCGTGCTGGATCCAGTCTATCTCTTTAATCGTCTGGCGTCAGGGCATACCTGAAATAAACTGGATCTTCATTTCAGGCCGGCAATCGAGAAACAAGGAAAAACTCTGGAACATTTTTATATAACGAAACAAAATAATTATTCATAAATCGTTTTACACTTGTTTAGTCGAGTTCTTTGATTCAAGCTTCATGATGCAGGTTAAGTTCCTCTAATTAATTTCCCAGCTAAGAACAAGAGCTTTTCAACTTAGCTCTTATGAGGTCCCCCCCCCCAGGCGGGGTGAGAGCGATGTGGACGCCTCGAATGCCAGTCAGTAAAAAAGGACTAAGGACGTATTCTAAAAAAGATAATCGTTTTTATCAAATCAGAAATTCCTCCCTCTGCCTTTTTGGAGTTATTCTTCTCTTTTCCATTATCTTATTCTTTTCCTTCTCTCGTGAACTCATTATTTTATTCTTTTCATTTTCTCTTTCTTTTCTCTCTTCTTCGTCTTTCATGGCCATATCTCTCCCTAGGTTCAATTTATTTATCTATCTGTCCAACTAACTTATCACTGGTCTGGTGGACTGGTAGTTAAATACAACAGGTGGACCCAAATGACAACATCTCCCAGACACCAAAGCAGACCTTTTGAACCTAAGTCATTGTACCTTTCAAAAGAACATTGTTTCTTTAATAATTTGAATTGTTGTTCTAACCTAAACCAGAAAACGACCCTGTATTATTTTTTTCTGCCAACTCGAGAATTTCATTATCATATTTATTTCCCCCCCCCCATTGAAATATTTTATTTCTTCTGGACATTTTCGCCTCTCCTTATCGCTACATAAGTACAAAATGGAAATTAAAACCCTTAAAGAACAATTATTATCTATTATTTTCTTCTTTTCTTGATAAAGTCCTATGGACATTTTCTTTTTTTCTTGCTCAAATATCACACCCCTCTCCTACCTTCTCTTCCTCTATTTGTTAAGCAAGACCATCTGGTATCGCCTGTGATCATGCTACATCTGCCCCTTCCTTTTCCTTGTCATTTGCTGGCAAATTACACCGAAGCCCCCCTAACTATACCTCATCCTCTCCCATCTTCTCTTCCTCTATTTTAAAAGCAAGATCATCTGGTGTCGCCAGGGATCTCTTCATATTTGCCCCTTCCTTTCACTTGTCAATTAAGCATAATTGGCATATATGCGACCTGCACCAAAAGCCCCACCCGAAACTAGTAAATTCTACAATCAGTCAATAAAAAGCAACTGACAAAAATTGTTCATTCAGCATGCAAAAAAAATGTTCTTGGATTTACGGTTCTGGTCATACTGCTGTGTGCAGTATGTATGCGTGCATAAGTACTTTTATGTAGTTCATAGTTCTTATCATCAGAGAAAATGGCACTCATTCAATAATTAAACATGCACCTATGCGATTATAAGCTTCCACAGCTCATGAGTCATGGATTTTCATATTCGCCTACACATGCATTTTTCAATTGATAAACTCCCTTTTTTTTTCACTTTACTAGTCCTTTTAAGGTGACTGCAACTACGTACATGCAAAACAGTTTCTCTTCTTTATTTTCAGTCCTTCTGTATAACTGTTACTCATCAAACTATGTACATGCAAACATGGGGTTTCTTTCATTTTTTTTTTTTTTTTTTTTTTCTTATTTTCTTTCAGTCTATCTTCACGACTATGTGCATGCAAACATTTCTTCTTTTTTCATTTTCTTTCATTTTCGGTCCTTCTCTATGACTTAACCTATGTGCATGCAATCGTGAAAAGATAACCATGTTCAGTTCACTATCAAAGGAGGGCTCATACACCCTTTAAACTGCTTGCTCATTTTCTCTTTCTCACAAATCAGAAAAATATTTGCGCTTTTGATATTTGTTTTTTTTTTTTTTTTTTTTCATTCTTTTTTTTTTTTATAATGGCTTAGGGACTGACTTTGGAATCCCTGCTTGTAACCTTGGGTTTTGTCGATGGTTGCAATTTCATGATATACATGTTTTAGTTTCTCATCTGTCTATCCCCATTGGTTTCTATCTACTAGCACATCTGAAAGAGCGGCCCGTGCCACAGCCCGTCAATACTACGTGCGCACAAGGAGCCCGACATGCACACGACAGCACCAACAGTTGCAACCCAGTCCATTATCAGATTGCTACCCGGTTAACTACTTCTGGTCTACCTGGTTCATTGCTTTTAGGCTGGCAGGAACCTTGCTTCCCCAATCTCAGTTTTTTTTTTCCTTTAATTTTAATAAAATTCTCCAACCCACGTCCCTTTATTTGGCAGTCTAAATGTCTCACCACTAATCTTAGGCAAATCATTACTTCATCTTTAATTTATTCTTATGAGAGCTTCTGTTCATTACAAAATAATCACGGCATCGATACCGCCGGTTTCTATTTCTCTAAGGATTGGTATACTTCTCTCAATCCCTATATTGGTTTCCCTTTTTCACAACCATTCTTCAGGTTATCTCGGCATGAGCGTCTTTCTTTCTATCTCTCTCTCACTTATTGACCATTCTGTCTCATGCTGCATTATTCTCAAAAGTTTTCCCGTTCATCAGAGGTGCACAGTGTCTGTCACTGCGGACCGGACGGAGAGATCACATATCTAGAAGTGTAAGCCATTTTGAGTTTCAGAACAGTTTCAGATGGTTCGCTGTTACACACAAGTCCTGGGAGGTGACTTGTTTGTAGTAGAGAGTTCCACAGAACAAAATATTCTTACCGTGTCAAAACCCGGGAAAAGAACATGTGAAATTGCTCTAGAAAAGGTTTAATATTTATGAAGCAATTCTGGTTTCTGATTGGTTGGTAGCAGAATGTGAATTAATTTGATTCGTCAGTTCTTAGCAGCATCGTTTATAAATAGAATCGTCTGACTGTGTGGGATCATACCCCATTATAAGTCCAGAATATTGCAATAACATATCTATGATATTCGTATTCTCACATGCCTTTTCCATGGCATCTCACGCAGACACACCCAGTGTCTCGTTAAATCTACCGTCAAATTCCATGTATTACACACCGTACATTCAGCACTTGTTCATATAACTTCCTCGGGGTTTGCATCACATTTCGTTTTTTTTTGTTTTTTTTTCACAAACCAATTCAATTTCAGAATTTACAAAAACGATCGCATTTTTCTGTCTTAGTTTTTTTCTCTCTTTTTTTCTTTTTAAACTGTCAACTGTCGTAGTCATATTTCTTTTCTTCACTCATCTCTACTTCGTCTTTTCTTTTTCTTTTTACAACCCCGTTCGTTTCCAAACCTGTTCGCCATATCTATCTACCGCTCTCTCCATTCTGCTTATTTCTTTTCTTTATTCATTTTATTCATTTCCCTGTTTCTCTCTTTTTTTTTTCAACCAATCACACGGGCACACGGCCACTAAATACCCTTACCGCTCAGCCTAACTCAAGGGTTGACTTTTCTAACCATTTCTTCCCTTAACACATTCCTCTTCTCTATGTCTACTAAATCTGTTTACTGCTATACCTTTTAAGCGGACTTGCCTCTCCCCCACTCTCTCTCTCTCTCTCTCTCTCTCTCTCTCTCTCTCATATCAGTGACAACATATGCTAATCCGTTCTTATACAACGACGGCATATCAACCAGTCTAACGAATACATATTTAATTTTCACTTTTTCCTTTGCGGGTGGAAGAAAAATCAACAATACTTTGCATATCAAGACAAAACTTTCGTTACGGGAGACTTAATCACTAACAACGCACCTAAAAAAAAAATTTGAGCGAAGCAATAGGAACCAATAAAAATCTGCCCTTACCTCTCTTATCGTCTGCTTCGTTTCTTTCCATCTCTTTTTTTTTTCTCTGTCTCTCGTGGTCCTCCTTGCTGAACAGCTTTTTTCATACATTCTGATCGCTGGCTATTATGTTTTTAGCTATGCCTTCAAAGTTCAATTTCAATCTTTCTTTTCTTTCCGATAAATTCAATGTCAGTCTTTATTTTCTTTTCAATTAATTTTCTTTTCAATCGTTTTTTTTCCCCCGATTTTTTTAAAAACATTCTTCTGTGCCATTTTCCTTTTTCCTTATTTTTTCAATGTTTTTTTCTTCTAGAAAACTGAGTTACAGACGCTTCAAAAATGTGTTCGTGGTTACTCATTCGTGCACATCTCATAGAGATGTGATGTCCTAAGTCATCGGCACCAAAATATAATATAACCCTAACCCCCCTTCTTCTAGTCCGAGGGCCAGGCCGCATCCGTTGCTATCCTGGTTCACGGGAGCATACTTGTGATGTACTTCTGGCCATGTTCGTCGCTCCCAGCTCACAGGACCATAGATGCAACCCAGCAGGGTTACATTCTTACTTGTCTAGTGGTGGACCCCTCAAGGGTGACCAGACTCTCACTGGTCAATGGAAAATATCTTTCTGCTGCTCAGAGAACGCGAAATTTCCATGATCCTAAGTCCGTGTGGCAACATTGTCGATTTCAGTCGTCACTCTGGCTTCGTGCTGGATCCAGTCTATCTCTTTAATCGTCTGGCGTCAGGGCATACCTGAAATAAACTGGATCTTCATTTCAGGCCGGCAATCGAGAAACAAGGAAAAACTCTGGGACATTTTTATATAACGAAACAAAATAATTATTCATAAATCGTTTTACACTTGTTTAGTCGAGTTCTTTGATTCAAGCTTCATGATGCAGATTAAGTTTCTCTAATTAATTTCCCAGCTAAGAACAAGAGCTTTTCAACTTAGCTCTTATGAGGTTTCCCCCCCCCAGGGGGGGGGTGAGAGCGATGTGGACGCCTCGAATGCCAGTCAGTAAAAAAGGACTAAGGACGTATTCTAAAAAAGATAATCGTTTTTATCAAATCAGAAATTCCTCCCTCTGCCTTTTTGGAGTTATTTTTCTCTTTTCCATTATCTTATTCTTTTCCTTCTCTCGTGAACTCATTATTTTATTCTTTTCATTTTCTCTTTCTTTTCTCTCTTCTTCGTCTTTCATGGCCATATCTCTCCCTAGGTTCAATTTATTTATCTATCTGTCCAACTAACTTATCACTGGCCTGGTGGACTGGTAGTTAAATACAACAGGTGGACCCAAATGACAACATCTCCCAGACACCAAAGCAGACCTTTTGAACCCAAGTCATTGTACCTTTCAAAAGAACATTGTTTCTTTAATAATTTGAATTGTTGTTCTAACCTAAACCAGAAAACGACCCTGTATTATTTTTTTCTGCCAACTCGAGAATCTCATTATCATATTTATTCCCCCCCCCCTCATTGAAATATTTTATTTCTTCTGGACATTTTCGCCTCTCCTTATCGCTACATAAGTACAAAATGGAAATTAAAACCCTTAAAGAACAATTATTATCTATTATTTTCTTCTTTTCTTGATAAAGTCCTAGGGACATTTTCTTTTTTTCTTGCTCAAATATCACACCCCTCTCCTACCATCTCTTCCTCTATTTGTTAAGCAAGACCATCTGGTATCGCCTGGGATCTTGCTACATCTGCCCCTTCCTTTTCCTTGTCATTTGCTAGCAAATTACACTGAAGCCCCCCTAACCATACCTCATCCTCTCCCATCTTCTCTTCCTCTATTTTAAAAGCAAGATCATCTGGTGTCGCCAGGGATCTCTTCATATCCGCCCCTTCCTTTCACTTGTCAATTAGTCATAATTGGCATATATGCAACCTGCACCAAAAGCCCCACCCGAAACTAGTAAATTCTACAATCAGTCAATAAAAAGCAACTGACAAAAATTGTGCATTCAGCATGCAAAAAAAATGTTCTTGGATTTACGGTTCTGGTCATACTGCTGCGTGCAGTATGTATGCGTGCATAAGTACTTTTATGTAGTTCATAGTTCTTATCATCAGAGAAAATGGCACTCATTCAATAATTAAACATGCACCTATGCGATTATAAGCTTCCACAGCTCATGAGTCATGGATTTTCATATTCGCCTACACATGCATTTTTCAATTGATAAACTCCCTTTTTTTTTCACTTTACTAGTCCTTTTAAGGTGACTGCAACTACGTACATGCAAAACAGTTTCTCTTCTTTATTTTCAGTCCTTCTGTATCGCCTGGGATCTTGCTACACATAGACATTAAAAGTTCCTCTTTCCTAAGAATAACAATTATATTCAAAATCAAATTCAATTTTCTCATTGTTTATACGGTCCCGAACAACGCCGGGTCGCCCCTCTAGTCTATATATATATATATATAAAAGCGGAAATGTATGTATGTGTGTGTGTTTGTATGTCCGCCAAAAACTTTTGACAGACAGAACAAAAATTCACAAGCGAAAAATATCGAATTTTGGGCCCAAAAGGTCCATTCGAAGTCTGCTGATCATTTTTCTACAGGGAAGGTGGGGGGGGGGGCAAAAAAGTGACATTTTAACGATATTTATATGTAATTTAATAAACGCTGGGTCATGTCAGCAACTGTAATGGCGGTCCGTATATAAAAACATTGCATATAATAAGAGTTTGTTATTGGTAAAAAAGGTAACTATCATACAAATTAAGATATTAACTTACACGTTATGAAAATGTTACCAAAGTTATTAGCAGGTTAAAAATAGTTAGATATGATAGTTAAACGAAACATTACAAGCAAAACTGTCCAGAACAAAAAAAAAATTAAGCTTAAATTAATTAGGTATGAGACAAAACAATACTAAATTTTAACATACGGCCATTTTTTTTTAGTATTCTTCTTTGTTTATTGGAGTTATGAGAGAGAGAGAACGGGAATCGTTTTACTACGTTTTAAAATGTAAACAATGCATTTCTAAATTTAATTTCTTAATGGGAGGGGGGCCGGAAGATGAAACCGTTTCAATTCTAAGAACAGATACTACACTTTGATCTTAGCCAAAAGATCAAGTAAAAAAAAATGCATATTATATATTTATCATATATTATATTGAGACAAGATATCATATTCCAAACATCACACATCGCTAAACTGCTGATTCCAAATTCTGAAATAAAACCATTATTATTCAGAAAGCCATTCTTAGTATTGGTTATGTTTTTTTTATATAATCTTGAGTTAAGGAGGAGGGGTATTAAAGTCAATTGAATGCTGAGACTAATACCACACAAAGGAATTCATTGTTATATTATGCGAGTGACCTGCCTTGGATGTAGCTTCGTTGTCGAATACCATTAGATTAAAATACAATCATTATTATAATATGCAAGTGACCTCCCTTGGATGTATATTCACTGTTGAATACCATTAGATTAATATACAATCATTGTTATGATATGCAAGTGACCTTCCTTGGACGTACCTTCATTGACAAATACCATTAGAATAATATACTACATTGCTATAATATGAGAGTGACCTCCCTTGGATGTAGCTTCATTGTCGAATACCATTAGAATAATATACAATCATTGTAATAATGTGCAAGTGACCTCCCTTGGATGTAGCTTCATTGTTGAATAACAGATTAATTTATAATCATTGTTATAATATGCAAGTGACCTCCCTTGGACGTAGCTTTGTTGTCAAATACAATTAGGTTAATATACAATCGTTGTTATAATATGCAAGTTACCTCCCTTGGATGTAGCTTCATTGTCAAATACCATTAGAATAATATACAATCATCATTATAATATGCAAGTGACCAGCCTGGGATGTAGCTTCATTATCGAATACCATTAGATTAATATACAATCATTTTTATAATATGCGAGTGACCTCCCTTGGATGTAGCTTCATTGTCGAATACCATTAAATTAATATGCAATCATTGTTATAATATGCAAGTAACCTCCCTTGGATGTAGCTTCATTGTCGAATACCATTAGATTAATATACAATCATTGTTATAATATGCAAGTAAAGGTGCTTGTACAGTATAGGTCCTATTTGACAATTTTTAATGTTTTTGTGCAGTATAGGTCCTATTTGACAATTTTGAAGGTGCTTGTGCAGTATAGGCCCGATTTGACAATTTTGAAGGTACTTGTGCAGTATAGGTTCGATTAGATAAATTTTAAGGTGCTTGTGCAATATATGTCCGATTTGAAAAATTTTAAGGTGGATGTGCAGTATAGGTCCGATTTGCAAAAACTTTAAGATGCTTGTGCAATATAGGTCCGATGTGAAAAATTTTGTAGATGCTACTTGGGAATACGAAATACTTTATGTAGATCACCAAAGTTAAGCAACATGGAGTAGTGTGATTATCAGATGGGTGACTACTTGGGAATACCAAATGCTTTATGTAGATCACCAGAATTAAGCAACATGTTCTAGGTCATTATCATATGGGTAACTAACTACTTGGGAATACGAAATGCTTTATGTAGATCAAATTTTGGGAATACCAAATGCTTTATGTAGATTAAGCAAAATTGTTTTGGTCATTATAAGATGGGTTACTACTTGGGAATACCAAATGCTTTATGTAAATAACCAAGTTAAGCAACATTGTCTTGGTCATTATCAGATGGGACACTACTTGGGAATATGTACTAGCAGATTACGCGGCATGACCATAGAATGTTTCCTAGGAGAACACTTGGCATCGCATGGGATCAGAAAAAATTGGTTGATATATGTACTAGCCAAATACCCGGCATCGCCCGGGGTTGTATTACATAGGTGGATATATGTACTAGCAGAATACCGAGCTTAGTCTGGGATTGCATAAAATAGGTGTATATGTACCAGCAAAATAGCCAGCGTCGCCCGGGATTGTATGACATAGCACTAGCATGACATGTCTAGCAGATTACGCGGCATGGCCCGGGATTCAATATAATTCATGGAATGTTTCCTAGCAGAACACTCAGCATCGCCTGGGATCAGAAATAATTGGTCGATATATGTACTAGCTAAATACACGGCGTCGCCCGGAATTGTATTACATAGGTGGATATATGTACTAGCAGAATATCCAGCGTTGTCCGGGATTGATAAAATAGGTGTGTATGTACTAGCAAAATACCTAGCATCGCCCGGGATTTTATGACATAGCTCTAGCATGACATATTTACTAGCAGATTACGCAGCATGGCCCAGGATTGGATACAATTTATGGCATGTTTCATAGCAGAACACTTGGCGTCGCCTGGGATCAGACAAAATTGGTTGATATATGTACTAGCCAAATACCCGGCATTGTATTACATAGGTGGATATATTTACTAGCAGAATACCCGGCGTTGCCTGGGATTGGATAAAATAGGTGTATATGTACTAGCAAAATACCCAGTGTCGCCCGGGATTGTATGACATAGCACTAGCATTACATATGTACAAGGAGATTATGCGGCATCACCCGGGATAGGTACTATTCATGGAATCTTTTCTATCAGAACACTCGACGTCACCTGGGATCAGAAAAAATTGGTTTATATATGTACTAGCCAAATACCCGGCATCGCCCGGGATTGTATTATATTGGTGGATATATGTACTAGCAGAATACCCGGCGTTGTCTAGGATTGGATAAAATAGGTGTATATGTACTAGCAAAATACCCAGTGTCGCCCAGGATTGTATGACATAGCACAAGCATGACATATGTACAAGCAGATTCCGTGGCATGGCCCGGGATTGGATACAATTTAGGAATGTTTCCTAGTAGAACACTCAGCATCCCCTGGGATCGGAAAAAATTGGTTTATAGATGTACTAGCCAAATACCCGACGTCGCCCAGGATTGGATTACATAGGTTGATATATGTACTAGCAGAATACTCAGCGTAATCTGGGATTGGATAAAATAGGTGTATATGTACTAGCAGAATACCTGGGATCGCCCGGGATTTGATAAAATAGGTGGATATGTACTAGCAGAATATCTAGCGTCGACCGGGATTGTATGAGATAGGTGGATATATGTACTACCAGACTACCTGACATGGCCTGGGATTGGATAAAATTCATGATGTAAAAATGCGTGTGAAATTGTTTCATATATGTATTTAAATTACCCGTCTTAGTGTAGGTAAAATTATTTTAAGTATGTGTTGTATATTCACTGGCCTTGCAAAGGTAAAATTATTTTAAATATGTGTTGTATATTCACCGTCCTTGCAAAGGCAAAATTATTTCATATACAAGCTGTAAATATCTACCCTAGGTAAGATACAATTATTTCATACATGTAATACCTGTCCTAGGTAGGTAAATATTCTTTTGCTTGAAATAGTAAATTATAGATAGACATTAAAAATTCCTCTCTCCTAAGAATAACAAATATATTCCAAATCAACTTAAATTTTCTCATTGTTTATATGGTCCCGAGCAATGCGGGGTAGACCCGCTAGTCTTCTAATATATGAAAGGCAAAATGTGTAAGTGTGTGTTTGTATGTCTGCCAAAAACTTTTGACAGACAGAACAAAAATTCACAAATTTGGTATCATTTTAAAGCCCGACCCTCCGGACGACAAATATCAAATGTTTGTTCCAAACGATCCACTCTAAGTGTATCAGCTGGGTGTGTTTCTGCAGGGGGGCAGCCCAGAAAAGTAACATTTTTCGTTTATCCTATGTATTTATATACTAATAAAGTAATCATCTAATGATCTTTATATGTATTTGAAAAACGTTGACTCATGTCACGTGATCTGACTCAGCAAGCTGTAATGGCGGTCTGTATATAAAAACATTGCATATAATAAAAGATTTTTATCGGTAAAAAATGCAACAATCATGCAAATTAAAATATTAACTTACACGTTATGAAAACGTTACCAAAGTGATTAGCAGGTTAAAAATAGTAAAATCTGAGACTTAAACCAAAAATGATAAGTAAATAAAAAAAATTATGCTTAAAAATATTTAGCATAAGATGACTGATGCCTGTTTTCACAACAAAAAAAAAAACGGCCATTTTCTTTTTTATATTAGTAACACTATGACCTAATTCTACTAAGAGGGAGGAAGCCGAAGGATAGGATAGCTGCAATTCTAAGAACAGATAAACAATGCATTTCTAAATTCAATTTCTTAGTGGGAGGCGGGCGAAAGATGAAACCGGTTGAATTCTAAGAACGGATACTACACTTTGATCTTAGCCAAAAGTGCAAGTAAAAAAAATATGCATATTATATATTTATCGTATATTATATTGAGACAAGATGTCATATTCGAAACATCACACGTTGCTAAACTGCTAATTCAAAATTCTGAAATAAAAACATTATTATTCAGAAAGCCATTCTTAGTTCTTAATATTGGGAGGTTATGTTTCTTATATAATCTTCAGTTAAGGAGGAAGGGTTTAAGGAATTCATATAAAAGTAATATGTACTAGCAGATTACCCGACGTAAATGGAAATACATTGAATACCTCGCCCTTATTTTCTTAGGGGGGGGGGGCGAAGATGAGACCGCTTGAATTCTAAGAACAGATACTACAGTTTGATCTTAGCCGAAAGGGTATTTATTTGCTCCCCCACTGAGCAAATTAGGCAAAAGGCCGATTTTTAATGTGAGGAGTAAAGGGGAAATGGGGACCAACTCCCTGGGGAGTAGGGAAGCTGGATACTGACAATTGGTATGAATGGTTGTCCCTATATTAACCAAGGTGTTATATGTGGGATTGCCCCCACATATGATCTTTTCTTGCAGTATCTGACAGAACAGATGGTATTTATTTGCTCCCCCACTGAGCAAATTAGGCACAAGGCCGTTTTTAATGTGAGGTTAAAACCAGCTCCCCTAAAAGTAGGCAAAAAGGGGGCACTCTGGTTACCAAAAATAATAATTGTCCCAGTATAGAGGGCTTCCCCTCCATTGACTGGTACAAACCATCTTAAGTGCAGCATCTGCCGGAACAGATGGTATTTATTTGCTCCCCCACTGAGCAAATTAGGCACAAGGCCGTTTTTAATGTGAGGTAAAAACCAGCTCCCCTAAAAGGGGTCACTCTGGTTACCAAAAATAATAATTGTCCCAGTATAGAGGGTTTCCCCTCCATTGACTGGTACAAATTATCTCAAGTGCAGTATCTGCCGGAACAGATACTACACTTTGATCTTGGGCAAAAGGCAGAGCAAAAAAGAAATGCATATTGTATATTTATTGTATATTATATTGAGACAAGATGTCATATTCACCCCATCACACATCGCTAAACTGCTGATTCCAAATTCTGAAATAAAACCATTATTATTCAGAAAGCCATTCTTAGAATTGTTAGGTTATGTTTTTATATAATCTTCAGTATAGGAGGAAGGGTTTTAAGAAATTCATATAAAAGTATTATGTACTAGCAGATTACCCGACATAGGTGGAAATACATTGAATGTTTCCTAGCAGAATACCCAGCGTTGCCTGTAATCGGATAAGATTGGTTGATATATCTACTAGCCTAATACCTGGCGTCGCCCCGGATTGTATTACATAGCTGGATATATGTACTAACAGAATACCCGATGTAGCTCGGGATTGGATATAATTGTTGTATATGTACTAGCAGAATACCCAGCGTCACCTGGGATTGTATGACATAGCACTAGCATGACATATGTACTAGCAGATTACCCAGCATAGACTGAGATTGGATAAAATTCATGGAATTTTTCCTAGTAGAACACTTGGCCTCACCTAGGATTGGAAAAAATTGGTTGATATATGTACTAGCCAAATACCCAGCTTTGCCCAGAATTGGATTACATATGGGGATATATGTACTAGCAAAATACTCGGCATAGCCCGAGATTGGATGAAGTAGGTGTATATGTACTACCAGAACAGCCGGTGTTGCCCGGGATTGTATGACATAGGTGTATATGTACTAGCAAGATACCCAGCATTGCCCAGGATTGTATGACATAGGTGAAGTATAGGTCCGATTCGATAATTTTGAAGGTGCTTGTGCAGTATAGGTCCAATTTGAAATATTTTGAAGGTGCTTGTGCAGTATAGGTCCGATTTGATAATTTTGAAGATGCTTGTGAAGTATCAGTCCGATTTGAAAAATTTTAAGGTGCTTGAGGTCAAATTTGACAATTTTGAAGGTGCTTGTACAGTATAGGTACGATTTGACAATTTTGAAGGTGCTTGTGCAGTATAGGTCCTATTTGACAATATTGAAGGTCCTTGTGCAGTATAGGTCCGAATTGATAATTTTGAAGGTGCTTGTGCAATATAGGTCAGATTTGGACAATTTGAAAGTGCTTGTGCAGTATAGGTCCGATTTGCCAATTTTGAAGGTGCTTGTGCAGTATAGGTCTGCCCACTTGTTCAGCATCCCTTACCTAAACTGAGACTCTTAAAAAAAAATGACAGTACAATCAAAAGTTACGCTAAAACCAGGCCCAAACTCAAACAAAACCAACCTGCCTTCTCCCTTGAGGCTTGAATTTATGAACATCCGTGGTCTTAGAACTAATTCAAATGATGTCGAAGTATTTCTCCTTACAAGCACCCCGGATATCTTAGCACTAAGTGAGACTAACCTACACTACTCCATCCCCTCTAACTACTTTAACATTCCTGGCTGTCTCCAATTCTGCCGTAAGGAATCTGACGGATGTATGCACGGACTTGGAGTATACATTCGTAACACCCTCCCCTTGACTAGAGAAACAAATCTAGACTCGGACGATCAAGCCTTTATGTGCTTTAGACTAAACATACAACATTAGCTACTTTTATTTTCTCTATCGCTCTCCCTCTACCCAGGACTGCACCATAATAAACAAAGTCACTAACAGCATAGACAGAGCACTCTCCCTCAACACTAGTGCACAAGTACATGTATTTGGTGACTTTAATGTCTACCGCAAAAAATGGCTTGGATTCTCTACTTACACAGATGCAGCGGGCAGCACAACACATAGCTTCACTATATCTCACTCCCTATCACAAATGGTTACGTTTCCAACCTGTTTCCCTGACCAGCAAGAAAAACACACATCACTTCTAGATCTGTTTCTGACCACAGTTCCCAAGGATCGTATAACAAATGCTGACAGCCCACTCGGGAACGCTGATCATGCAATGATAATGGTTGAAATCGCCCTAAGCTTTAAACCGAAAACTGAAGAGCCAGTGCTTAAAACAATGAGATATTATAAAAAGGCTGACTGGGAAGCCATCAGAGATCTTATCAGAGATGCCCCATGGGGAAATATCTTTTCTCTTCCTGCTGAACAGTGCGCAAATGAGACCACTGAATGGTTCAAAACGGCAATTGAAGCACATGTTCCCATGCGGAAATTTTATAGCAAGCCCCACTCTCCCCAATGGTTTACTTCTACTTGGGCAACTGCCATTGCTCAAAGGCAGCATGCATACCGCAGATTTAACCGACATAAGTCCAGTTCAAACAGACAGAAGTACATAGAAGCTAGAAGTAACGTTAAGAAAGAAATAGCAACAGCTAAGAGAGAATTTACTGAAACCACTAAAAAACGCATTGAAGCACAAAAACTAGGAACGCATGACTTCTAGAAAATCTACAACAGTGTAGTAAATAATGGGCAATCAACAATTCCCCCACTAATCAACAATCACGAGGTTGTTTACTCAGCAACCGACAAGGCTAATATGCTTGCCAGCCGGTTTGCCTCAAACTCCACACTGAACCCTTCCAACCACCCCCTGCCCAACTTTCGTTTGCGGACAGACACCACGCTAGACGATCTAAAAATCACCCCTGCTATTATAAAAAACCTTGACACTTCAAAAGCATGTGGACCCGATCTCATCCCAGCTGTGCTATTACAAAAGTGCTCAGCCGAAATAGCTCCAGTTCTCTTCAAACTCTACAACAAATGCCTTAATGAATCTTGCTTTCCGGGCTGTTGGAAAACTGCTTCTGTGGTACCAGTATTCAAGAATTCTGGCGAAAGAACTGACCCATTAAATTATCGCCCCATTAGCTTCCTCCCACTTTTTGCCAAAATATTTGAGACCTTAATTAACCATGCTCTAGTTCATCATCTTACAGATGCTAAACTTCTGATTGACCAACAAATATGGATTTAGACAAGCCCGTTCCACAGTAGACGTCCTCACTGTAATCTCTGAACATATATAACATTCACTGGACAAAGCGGGGGAGGGCAGAGCAGTAGCTCTAGATATATCTAAGGCTTTTGACAGGGTATATAGCATGAGGGTCTCCTCAGGAAAATTAGATCATACGGTATCACTGGACGAATACTTAACATATTTAAATCCTTCTTAGATGAGAACAAAATCCAGGTTGTCCTCGACAGTCGTACATCTAAACAATATGATATAAATGCAGGAGTGCCTCAGGGGTCTATCCTTGGACCTCTATTGTTCCTAATATTCATTAATGACCTCCCCGACAAAATTGCCTCTGAGATGGGTATATATGCTGATGACACCACACTCTATGACAGGCACGACAGGAAAAGAAATGAAGACATATCTAAAGAAATGGCAAAAACACTAGAGGATGACCTCCAATATGTAGTGGAATGGGGACAAAAATGGATGGTCACATTCAATGCTGCCAAGACTAAACTGGTTTCCTTCAATAATGAAAAGAAACCTTCTCTGCCACCAATAGCAATGGCCAGTGACTTTTTATCTACACCACGCCAAAGTGGCAATGTGTCTTGTTTGGGGTGAAAATGTAATAAAAAAAAAAAAAAATTTTTAATTAAAAATTTAAAAAGTTTAAGGTGCTTGTACAGTATAGGTCCGATTTGAGAATTTTGAAGGTGCTTGTACAGTATAGGCGAGATTGTCCAATTTTTAAGGTTCTTGTGTAGTATAGGTCCTATTTGACAATTTTAAATGTCCTTGTGCACTGTAGGTCCAATTTGACAATTTTGAAGGTGCTTGTGCAGTGTAGGTCCTATTTGACAATTTTGAATATGCTTGTGCAGTATAGGTCCGATTGGAAAAATTTTAAGGTGCTTGTGCAGTATAGGTATTATTTGAAAAATTTTAAGGTGCTTGTGCAGTATAGGTCCGATTTAAAAAAAATTTTGAAAGTGCTTGTGCAATATAGGTCCGAGTTTACAATTTTGGAGTTGCTTGTGCCTTATAGGTCAGATTTGAAAAATTTTGTAAGTGCTTGTGCAGTATAGGTCCTATTTAACAATTTCGAAGGTTCTTGTGCAGTATAGGGTCGATTTGACAATTTTGAAGGTGTTTGTGCAGTATAGGTCCGATTTGCCAATTTTGAAGGTCCCTGTGCAGTATAGGTTCGATTTGACAACTTTGAAGGTCCGATTTGAAAAATTTTGAAGGTGCTTGTGCAGTTTAGGTCTGATTTGAAAAATTTTAATGTGCTTGTGTAGTATTTGAAGATGATTGTGAAGTATAGGTCCGGTTTGAAAAATATTGAAGGTGCTTGTGCAGTATAGGTTTTATTCGACAATTTAGAAGGTGCTTGCGCAGTATAGGTTCAATTCGACAATTTTGAAGGTGCTTGTGCAATATAGGTCCTATTTGAAAATTTTTTAGGTGCTTGTGCGATATAGGTCCGATTTTACAATTTTGAAGGTGCTTGTGCAGTATAGGTCCAATTTGCCAATTTTGAAGGTGCTTGTGCAGTATGGATGCGATTTGAAAAATTGTAAGGTGCTTATGCAGTATAGGTCGAATTTGAAACATTTTGACGGTGCTTGTGCAGTATAGGTCGGATTTGAAACATTTTGAAGGTGCTTGTGCAGTATATGTCCGATTTGACAATTTTGAAGGTGCTTGTGCATCATAGGTCCGATTCAACAATTTTTAAAGTGTTTGTGCAGTATAGGCCTGATTTGATATTGTGAAAGTGCTTGTGCTGTATAGGTCCGACTCGACAATTTTGAAAGTGCTTGTGAAGTATAGGTCCAATATGAAAATTGTGATGGTGCTTGTGCAGTATTGCTCTTATTTGACAATTTTGAAGGTCCTTCTGCACTACAGGTCAATTTGATAATTTTTAAGATGGGTTACTACTTGGGAATACCAAATGCTTTATGTAGATCATCAAAGTTAAGCAACATTGTCTTGGTTATTACAGATTGGTGACTACCTGGGAATACCAAATGCTTCATGTTGATCATCAAAGTTAAGCAACATTGTCTTGATTATTATCAGATGAGTGACTACTTGGGTATACAAAATGATTTATGTAGATCATCAAAGTTCAGCAACATTGTTTTAGTCATTACAGATGGGTGACTACATGGGAATATAAAATAATTTATGTATATAAATAAAGTTAAGCAACATGCACTCCGGTCATTATCAGATTGGTGACTACTTGGGAATACTAAATGCTTTACGAAGATCATCGAAGTTAAGCAACATACAGTCTGATCATTATCAGATGGGTGCCTACTTAGGAATAACAAATGCTTTATGTAAATCACCAAAGTTAAGCAACATACAGTCTGGTCATTATCAGATGTGTGACTACTTGGGAATACCGAATGCTTTACGTATGTCACTAAAGTTAAGCAACATGTAACCTGGTCAATATGAGATGGGTGACTACTGGGGAATACAAAATGCTTTATGTAGATCACCAAAGTTAAGCAACATGGAGTCTGGTCATTATCAGATGGGGGACTACTTGGGAATACCAAGTGTTACGAAAATCATCAAAGTTAAGCAACATGTAGTCTGGTCATTATCAGATGGGTGACGACTTGGGAATAACAAATGCTTTGTATGGATCTCTAAAGTTTAGCAACATTATCTTGGTCATTAACAAATGGGTGACTACTAGGAAATACAAAATGTTTTATGTAGATCACCAAAGTAAAGCAACATTGTCTTGGTCATTACCAGATGGGTAGCTATTTAGGGATACCAAATGCTTTATGTAGATCACCAAATTCAAGCAAAATTGTCTTCGTCATTATTAGATGTGTTACATGAAAAGGGCTGTCCCCTTTTCATGTAAGTAAAAAAAAGAGAATTAGTTAAATGAAAATGATGTCAGATAAAACGGGAATTGAACCCTATAGATAAGTTTTAAAAAATAATAAGTTTTAAATGGATGGCCAGTTAAATTGTTAATTCTTTTAAAATATTTTATAAATAAAATTTTGCTGGAAAATCTATTCACATTTTTAGAAAAATGCATAATAAAAATATCGGTTAGAGAATTAACAAGTAGGTTAAATTTCTTTGTAAAACAAAGAGAATGGGAAATTTCTTGGTCGTCAGAAATGGTTTCAAAACGTGCAAATCGCGCATGTTTGAAACAATGCACCTTAAACGCGGAGGCATGTCATGCCATGTGTCTAATATGCATGTGTTGGTCATGCAATTACGTCATTGGTCTCAATATAGTCAGTCAAAAAACTCAGTCAGGGAGTCAGTCAGTCAGGGAAGAAGACAGAGCTGATAGAATCTTGGAAGCAGAGGTTGGAAGAAGAATCATGTAAGACTTGAATTTCTTTGACCAGTCGAAATGGAATAAGCAAACAACTTCATCTTTTTGTATCTGCGTCTTCGTGTTATGTTAGAAAACGTATTGTCCATTTATATTATAAGAACTTGTGAAAATCATCCTCTCAAAAATAGGTAAGAAATATATGTGTCAATGTTTATAGAAACACTTCCATTCACAGAACTGTCAAACGTAAATGCCAAACGCACTATCTCTCAGTCTATCTATCAATATATCATAAATCTCCTCTCATTGAATTACATGCTCGGCTCTCCTGTATTAGCCTGTACCCCGTCTCTTTATATATACAGAACTGTCTCTCTCTTGATATATACACGATATATCTGCACACAACATGAACCTCTAAGACTCTTACTAAGACGAACATAACGACAACAACAATATATACAACACATCTCTTCTAAAGAAATAACACAACTATGCAACACTTGGTAATACCAAATGCTTTATGTAGTTCACCAAAGTAAAGCAATATTGTCTTGGTCATTATCGGATTGGTGACTACTTAAAAATACCAAATGCTTTATGTAGATCACCAGTTAAGCAACATAGTCTTGGTCATTATCGGATTGGTGACTACTTAAGAATACCAAATGCTTTATGTAGATCACCAGTTAAGCAACATAGTCTTGGTCATTATCGGATTGGTGACTACTTAAAAATACCAAATGCTTTATGTAGATCACCAGTTAAGCAACATAGTCTTGGTCATTATCGGATTGGTGACTACTTAAGAATACCAAATGCTTTATGTAGATCACCAGTTAAGCAACATAGTCTTGGTCATTATCGGATTGGTGACTACTTAAGAATACCAAATGCTTTATGTAGATCACCAGTTAAGCAGCATTGTCTTCGTCATTATCGGATTGGTGACTACTTAAGAATACCAAATGCTTTGCGTAGATCACCAAAGTTAAGCAACATTGTCTTGGTCATTAACAAATGGGTGACTACTTCGGAATACCAAATGCTTTATGTAAATCACTAAAGTTAAACAACATGTTCTTGGTCATTATCAGATGGGTGACTACTTGGGAATATAAAGTAATTTATGTATATACCTAAAGTTAATCAACATATAGCCATGTCCTTATCAGATGGGTGACTACTTGGAAATATCAAATGCTTAATGTAGATCACCAAAGTTAAGCAACGTGGAGTCTGATCATTAACAGATGGGTGACTACTTGGGAATATCAAATGCTTTATGTAGATCAACAAAGTTAAGCAATGTGGAGTCTGGTCATAATCAGATGAGTAACTACTTGGGAATGCAAAATGTTTTATGTAGATCACCAAAGTTAAACAACATTGTCTTGGTCATTATCGGATTGGTTACTACTGGGGAATACAAAATGCTTTATGTAGATCACCAAACTTAAGCAACATGGTCTTTTTTCATTAACAAACGGGTGACTACTTGGAAATACCAAATGCTTTATGTAGATCACCAAAGTTAAGCAACATTGTCTTGGTCATTATAACATGTGTGACTACTTGGGAATACCAAATGCTTTGTATAGATCACTAAAGTTAAGCAACATAGAGGCTGGCCATTATGAGATGGGTGACTACTTGGGAATACAAAATGCCTTATGTAGATCACAAAAGTTAAGCAACATGATCTTGGTCATTATCAGATGGGTGACTACTTGGGAATACAAAATCCTTTGTGTAGATCACCAAAGTGAAGCAATAGTGTCATGATAATTTTAAGACGGGTGAATACTTGGGAATGCCAAATGCTTTATGTAGATCACCAAAGTTAAGCTACATTGTCTTGGTCATTATCAGATTGGTGACTACTGTGGAATACCAAATGCTTCATGTAGATCATCAAAGTTAAGCAACATGTAGCCTGATCATTATCAGATTGGTGACTACTTGGGAATACCAAATGCTTTATGTAGATCACAAAAGTTAAGCAACATTGTCTTGGTCATTATCGGATGGGTGACTCCTTGGGAGTACCAAATGCTTAATGTGGATCACAAAAATTTAAGCAACATTGTCTTGGTCATTATCAGATGGGTGACTACTTTGGAATACAAAATGCTTTATGTAGATCACCAAATCAAGCAACATTGTCTTAGTCATATATATATACTAGCAGAATATGCAGCATCACTTGGATTATATGAAGGTGGTAGAAAGTTTGTCCTGGAAATGGCTTAAACAATTTTCAATCTCAAAATTACTTTATTTGTGAAGTCGATTCTGGATATGGCTGAAACAGTTTACGATCTCAAAATTAGATTAATTCATATATATTGTTGGTTTTCTATGAAAGATTACTAGGCCAATTTCTGTAGGGGGTGATCCATATTTTCTGAATTTTTAATGTTATCATCTGGGAATTATGTGATGGTTGTAGTGGGGGTAGAAAGAAGCATGATTATGTTAATTTCAAACAAGTTCTTGAGTTCTCTTTTGGGGTTGTTTTGGAGAGAGTAATGTCCGTTTTGGGGTTACAAAGCAATGTTCCACAATGTCATATTCCAAAAATATAGAATATCTGTGGAATTATATTCCAGAAAAGACATAATTTCTCTTACTATTATGTTGTTGGTATGTGGGAGGGAATAACTACATTAATATTGAAATTCGTGGTAAAGTAAAAGTTACCTAATCACAATCCGTGTCAATGCATTCTATACTTACTTGGAAAACCTACTTAGTTATGTTCAAGAAATAATATCATTTCACTTAAAAATATGGCATCGGTAGTCGGGAGGAATAGAACACAGTAATATGGAATTTTGTAGTGAAGCAAGGATTGCCTAATCACTAAACTTAACACATTTGTGTATTTGTTTGTAAAACCTACTGAGTAATCTTCAGAAAATTAAGTATTTTTCAAAAGAAAATTTGGTGTTGGTAGTGGGGAATTAAAATGAAATACAGTAATGTGGAATTTGATAATGAAGCAAGGGTTGTCTAATCACTGTGTCAATGTATTTATGCATTAATTTGAAAATCCTACTGAGACATTGTTAAAAAATGTCATAATTTTTCTTACAATTTTAGTGCCGATAGTGACAAGGAAAACCCCCAGTAATATTGAAATTTATGATGAAGCAATGGTTGCCTAATTCTTAACCAAGATGATGTATTTATGTACTAATTTGGAAAGTCTAATGATCTACTTTCTAAAAATTGTTTCAGTTTTCTTAAAATTATGGTAGAGAAATTATTTAACATGTTGTGCAATACCTGTCGATAGTATGTGAAATTGTTTCATGTATGTTTTTTAATTACCTGTCCGAGGGTAGGTAAAATTATTTTAAATATGTGTTGTTGTAGCAGAATTAGCAGTAACCAAAATGAGAAATAGAGCTTACCTCGGATACGTCTGTTTTGGGTTGAGCGAAAGAGAGAATTCCAAGATGGCGTCCATGGGCTTTTATTAGCGTTTACCCAATGTGATTATCGTTGAATCACGTCTGCTCTCACGCGATTATGCAAATATGTCGTTCCCAGCCGCTATAAAGGCAGGACGCTGGAAAGGAGAGGGGGCGTTCTACAGATTGTGTGTAGGTGATTCTAGCGAGTAGACTGTGCTTGTTACAACCCACGTGTTTGCGAGAAGTGAGTTTTTGTTCCGTCTATTTTTAGTTGTATTTTTTTTTGTTTTGCCTACTACATTTTTGTTTCAAGCTATTTCGGCCCGACTATGGCGAAGGTGCGGATAAGCAGCGATATTATCAAGCCGTTCTCTGCGAGGGAGACGTAGCGTGGCTGAAAAAAGTGAGACTTGTCGCACAACTTCAGCAGGTGGATGATGTAGCGAGTCTGCTACCTTTATATCTGGAAGGTGATGCACTGGCCCTCTACATGGAAATGGAGGAGGACGATCAAAGAGAAATAGACCGGATTGAGGCCCGATTAAAGGAGGCATTTACCGACGACGCGTTTGCAGCATACAGAAAAATAACTATGGTTAGATTGGCTGGCGAACGTGTGGATGTTTACGCCAACAAAATCAGGCAGTTGGTTGGATTGGCCGGATTCACAGGAGATGGCTTAGAGAGACTCACAAAATTGACTTTCATCACTGGGTTCCCTGACGCTATCTCAATTGTCTTTACTGGACCTCAGGAGAGCATACCTACAAGTCCGGGTCCATGAGACACTGTGGCCATACCAGACTGTGAAAATCGATGGGAAAAAATATTGCCTGACCCGTCTGGGGTTCGGTTTGAATGTGGCTCCCCTAATCATGACAGCAATTGTCAGCGAAGTACTGTCTCAGGAAGAAGTTGTAAGCCGTGCAGCATCTGCTTAC
This sequence comes from Euprymna scolopes, assembly GCF_053919585.1. Classification (NCBI taxonomy): domain Eukaryota; kingdom Metazoa; phylum Mollusca; class Cephalopoda; order Sepiida; family Sepiolidae; genus Euprymna; species Euprymna scolopes. The sequence continues at coordinate 81,143,209 of NC_136484.1, forward strand.
ATCGATGACATTTTTGTCAACGAGGACGTGGTGCCCGCGACCCATGTAAGAGAACACCTAGCGCAGTTTGGGTTGGAGTGCAAGAACCCGGAGCGGTTGAAGGACGGTGCACGGGTGCTGGGATTGCCGGTCTGGATGGAACACAGTGAACTATGGTGGAAGTGAGGAAATGCAATTCCAGAAGCTCCCAGCATTGTTACGCGATGGACAATGTTTTCCCTGTGCGGTCGACTTGTCGAGCACTTTCCGGTGTGCGGTTGGTTTCGTGTGGCTTGTGGAATACTTAGAAGGAGAGTAAGTTCGGTAACGAAGGGCTGGGACGATGAAGCAAGGGACGCCGTACTGCATCGTATGATGTTCAAAACCTTGGAATCTGTGCAGCAGAACGATCCGGTCCGGGGAAATTGGTGTGTGGATGGCAAAGAGCTAAATGTATGGGTCGATGCTAGCTCCCTAGCAATTGGTGCAGCCTTGAAGATGCGTGAAACTGTGTTGGAGGATGCATGTTGGCTGCGACCTGAAAGTGACTCTCAACATATCAACTTAGCCGAGCTGGATGCCGTATTGAAAGGTATTAATTTGGCTCTACAGTTTCAGAGCAAAGTGCTACACATAAAGACAGATTCTGTCTGCGTATACCATTTGGTCTCGGACACACTAACTGGAAAGGCGCGAGTACGCACCAAAGCAGCAAGCGAGATGCTTATTAGGAGACGACTAAGCACTCTAAAGGAGCCTGTGAAAGAGTACGGGCTGACAGTGGACGTGACGCTGGTTCCATCAGCACGAAACATTGCTGACCGATTGACACAAGTACCACAGACATGGTTTGAGGCAATGAAAAAGAAAAACGGGCCTGACCCGGTGATAGGCGTGGTTCACACAGACGAGCTGGATGAGAATCAAATCATGGCTATTCACAAAGGTAGTGGACATCCGGGAGTGCGACGCACTACCTACTTTATCAGGAGAAGTTGCCCAACCACGACAAAAGCAACCATTAAAACAGTCATACAGAAATGTGAGGAATGTCAGTCCATTGACCCAGCGCCAGTCAGGTGGAAAAAGGGAAAGCTAGAAGTTAACGAGAATTGGCAAAGAATTGGAATGGATATCACGCATTATAGCACCTTCCATTTTTTAACTCTGACAGACTGTGGTCCATCGCGTTTCTCCATTTGGAGGAAATTGGCAAGCGTGATCCATCAGTTGGAAACAGTGTTCCTCGAGCGTGGCTCGCCGCGCGAAATCCTTTTAGACAATGACACGGCTTTCTGCAGCAACGCATTTCAAGCATTTGTACATAAATGGGGAGTTCACTTGCGATTCCGTTGTGCGCACGCTCCAGCCGGGAATAGCATAGCGGAGCGATGTCACCGTACGGTGAAACGAATAGCGGCTAGAATGCGCTGTCCCATACAGGAAGCTGTCTATTGGTATAACATCACACCAAGAGACGACACATCTCACTTCACTGCGCCTGCCAAAAGGATTTATCAATACGAAGTTTGAGTAAAGGAGACAAATCTCGCAACTGCGTCCACAGATCCCAAGGACAGCTCTTACCAGGTTGGAGATCGCGTGTGGGTCAAAAGACTGCAAAATCGATGTACCACGAGGTTCGGCAAGGGTGAGGTGACCAAGGTAATCAGCCCTCAATCGATTTTGGTGGACGGTGTGCCTCGCCACGTGAAAGATCTGTGCCCTCGCCATTATGTTGTTACATCAGAGGAAGAGGAAGACAGTGTCTTCTGAACGAGCAGGATGCAGGACGATGAAGAGCCATATAATGCACATATGGAAGAAGCGGAAGAGGGACCACCCGTCTTGCCTTTACGAAGGAGTACCCGACAAAGACGGATACTGCCCCCCTGTCCCTGCCCTGATTGTAAAACACCGCCTTTGGAACAAGCTGGTGGCAATAACGGTGGGAATATATATATATATCTCCATCAATCTCATTAAATGCTGGGCGACGAAAGGTATTGTGCTAGTATATATTTAAATCAATCTCATTCAATCCAAGGCAACACCAGGTATTCTGCTAGTATATATTTGCATCTATCTCATTCGATCCCAAACACCCATGTATTCTGCTTGCATACATTTGCATGTATCTCATTAAATCCCAGATGACTCCGGGTAATCTGCTAGTATATATTTGGACCTATCTCATTGAATCCCATAATTCCTGTATATGTTACTAATTTCGATAATCATTTTTCATGATTCAACCCACATATTCGCCCCACCTCTTACTAAAATAATAACTTTGATACATTGTCTGGGCTGTTTATTTCATTACAAACACCAATCAAATAACTCACATTTCATCATTTATCATAATTCTTGGATATGTTACTAATTTTGATGATTAATATTTCATAATTCAACCCACATTATCAGCTCATCTTACTAAAATAATAACTTAGATACATTGTAATGAACTAAGCAGCCCAGACAAACACACTAATCATTCATTTTTTATGTTATCATCCGGGAATGATATGATGATTGTAGTGGTGGGAAGAAAGAATCATGATTATGTTAATTTTAAACATGCTTTTGAGTTTTCTTTTGTTGGAGAGAGTAATGTCCGTTTTGGGGTAAAAAAAAGTATGTGAAATTGTTTCATATATGTATTTAAATTACCCGTCTTAGTGTAGGTAAAGTTATTTTAAATATGTGTTGTATATTATCCGTCCTTGCAAAGATAAAATTATTTCATATACAAGCTGTAAATTATGTACCCTAGGTAAGATACAATTATTTCATATGTGTAATACCCGTTCTAGGTATATAAATATTCTTTTGCTCGAAATAATAAATGATACATAGACATCAAAAATTCTTCTCTCCTAAGAATAACAAATATATTCAAAATCAAATTCAATTTTCTCATTGTTTATACAGTCCCGAGCAATGCTGGGTAGCCCCACTAGTTAACAATAAAATAGCAGACAAATATACAAGCAATAGCAATGACAGCTACCCTCCATAAGAAAATAACTTTATGCTCCCTATACATACTTATATGATAAATGTGGAGAAATTAAAACAATTTATTAAACAACTTCCAAGACCATTCTGATGGGAGACTTCAATAGTCCTACTGAATTATGGGATAGTAGAATAAAAAAATCACAATAGAAGAAAATCAGTTCTGCTTACACAAAAAGAAACAACACACATACCTTCATCCAAGAACAAATACTGCCACTATTTGTGATCCTACTTTACTCAACTGGAAAGTAAATGAAGATAATTGTGGTCGTGACCACTTACCGATAATACTAGAAAACTGCACATCCCAAAGAGAGATAAGGTCATCATGCTAGAATTTAAAAAAAACTGTGGAAAATTCCTGCAGTTATGCCAAAATGAATTAACAACAAGACACAACACAAGAACAAAACACTATTTAAAATAACAAATGAAAGTATACTCAAAACACTATCTTTAATAAGGAAGCGCAAACCTTGGTTTGATACAGAATGTAGAAAAAGTAAAACTATGGGAAATGGTAAGGAAAATATCTGGCAAAAACAGTACCCCAGTAAAATGTCATGTATATAATAATCAAAAATCGACAAATAAAAAAGAATTAGCAAATCTATTACACTGATTTACAAAGAAATGTAGGCAAGCTCAAAAATAGCCGTTTTTACCTAATTTGGAGGTGCTGAATTCAAATTTGAAATCCGTTTTTTCTCATCACCTCTAGTTTTTTAGATATGCATGGTGTGCATTTTGTGCATATATTGTACGTAAAGGCGCATATGAATTCAGAGGTAATATTAATATTGCGAGACTTCTGGTTTATTTTTTTAGTTATTATACAATAAATGTAAGTGATTACATTAAAAAAAAAAAATATATATATATATATATATATACACACACACACACACACACACACACACATGCATACATACGTGTATATATATACACACACACACACACACACACACACATATATATTGTAATAGATCAAGATGGATTATCGCAGTTTCAGTAGTGCTCTGGCAGTCAGTGGAAGAGGTTGTCTCGCAGGGGACACAGGAGGTTGGTATCCTTCAACTATCGTGTTACACATCTTTTGGGTTGCTCAAATGCACATTTTTTTGCTTTAGTTTTACTTTGTTATATTTTTAAATTCTCCAATGGCTTCAAGCATGTCAAAACATCGAGGAGGCCTCAAAAAGGCCAATTCTTTCTACTACGTAGGTGGGGACTTCATAACAGTTGCACAGCATCAAACTATTACTTTCCTCCTCAGAACCACCCACTTTCACTATTTTGACTGTAAAATTGGTGATCAGGACAAGTCTTTGTCATGCTGTGTTGTGCATGGATGTGTAATAATGAGACTTGGAACACATGTCTGGTTGGTAAATAAGAAACGGATAATGGCGTCCTGCTTTATTGATTAATTGCTATGCGTATGCGTGAGTGCATACAAAGGTTAGATCAAGAAACCGGAACGAAAGAGTCTATATAAAAGTTACTGAAACGAAAGAGCAGCGATATCATTACATCTCCCTTTCTCTGAAAACAAAGATGACTTAGGTATGTAAAACAAAACAAAGAAAATGGAAAAGCTGGTTCAGGGTAGACTGCCTGAACAGCTGCAGCAAAGCAGGGGACTATTCTGCCCCATGAGATGCTTGCTGGGAGGTTATGAGTGTGTTCTCATTATAAATTCATTTTTGATGGTGGTCGTACATTTTTTAGTGTCATTTGGCATGTTTGGGGCTGCACACACAAGTGGATCCACAGATGTTGCATATTTTTGTGGAGCTGTGTTGGGGAGGTCTTGCGACATTTGTGGGGTAGGCGTCACTGGAATACTTCTTATGTGTTGTCGGTTTCTTCGCAGCGCATGCCCATTGACATTCTCCAGCAGATAGGAGCGGTGACCATCTACCTCTACAGTCATTGGGTCCCAGCTTCCAGACACAGGATTCTGTACCCTTACCCGTTGGCCACGGTATAGGAGTGGTAGATCTTCCTTGAGTGCATGTTGGTCAAATATCTCTTTTGGTTCTTCTGACATTGTTGGAATGCGCTGTATATCTGATCCTGATCATGGTTGTCGTTTCTGATTTTGGTGATCAGTAGAGATTGGATTCGTCTACCCATGAGTAGTTGTGCAGGGCTTGGTATGACACTTGAAATTGGAGTGCAGCAGTGCGATCTCAGGAGTTGTTCCCGACTGTTTGACTTTCTTGAGAATGGTCTTGATAGTCCTTATTTGCCGTTCTATGAAGCCATTCGCATGTGGTCTCTAAGGTGATGTGGTCTCATAATGGAAACCCCATTCTTTGGCGAATTTGCGGTCGTTATCGCTGACTATCTTCGATGGTATGACAAACTCTGAGAAGATTTGGTGTATGATGTTCACTATGACACTGCTTGGTGAATGATCAGGTAGGCATTTGACTAGAGGATAATTTGAGTAATAGTCAGCTGTGATCAACCATTGACTTCCATGGAGATCAAACAGGTCTGTGCCAACTACGTCCCATGTTTTTGTTGGGATGTCATGTTGTATAAGTGGCTCTTGCATTTTGGAGGGCTGATGCTGTTGACAGATAATGCATGACTTTGTGAACTGTTCAATGTCTTTGTTTATGTTTACTCAATGAACAGTTCCTTGGCAAGGAGTTTTCTTTTTTCCTGTCCTAAATGAGCATGTAGTTGTTCTAATATGTCTTTTTGAAGTATCTGGGGGATGACAATTTCTTGTCCTTTGAGGATAAGACCGTTATCAATTGAGAGCTGATCTCTTAGACCCCAGAACACTCTGATGTCAGTGAGCAGCTGCTTGGTTGTCTCTGGCCATCCCGTGATTATGGTCTCTCTCAGCTGGTTAAGCAGAGGATTTGCTGTTATACACTGTCTCAGCTATTCAATGCAACCAGTGGAAATACAAACTGTATCAACCCAGACATCAAGCTCAATATGGTCCGCATTACAAGGTGGTGGTAGACGCAATAGTTCGTCAGCCAAGATATTAATGTTCCGAAATTCACCAATATGGTCGAATCTGTCAGGGTAGAGATGCATTAGGTCAGCTACACTATTGATGGGTTGGTGCTGGGCTGAGATGGCACAGTTTATTGTCACTACCCTAAGAGCTACTAATGTTGACATGCTCAATATGGCTGCTCCTGGTACATCAACCACATAGAATTGGGTATCCAGCCATGGGGAGTTTTTATGCTTGCACCTAATAGTTGTGGTGCCATAACAGTTTATCCTGTTATTGTTGTAGGCTGTTAGTAGACATTGTGTTGAGGTGAGTGTCCGGGCATTGGATTTCCAGCTTTGCCTATACTGCTAGGGTACATGTTGCGGAATATGCGGATAGGCAATGTATTTGCTTGTGCCCCTGTATCAGATTGAAGGTATGAGTGCCTGGTAGTCCTTCAGCTTGATGCTTAGATAGACAAATGCCTCATTTCGAGGATCTTTCATGTTTGCTGATTTTTCGCTGTTAGTTGTGATGGAGCTAAATGTGAGGTTCTCCATTGCTGTGTCTATGTCAGTCATGGCTTGGTCGTCGTGTTTGGCGACACTGTTTATTTTCCTGCCAAACTGTTAGTTATGACTGTTATGCCAGAGCCTTCCTTGTTGTCTCTTAGTTTTGTGCTTCCCTGAGATGCAAACTGTAGCCCAGTGGCCTGTTTTGCCGCATGTGTGGCTTGACTAGAGAAACAAACCTAGAAACGAATGATCAAGCCTTTATGTGCTTTAGACTAATTATGCAACACAACATTAGCTACTTTTACTTTCTCTACCGCTCTCCCTCTACCCAAGACTGCACCATAATAAACAAAGTCTCTGACAGCATAGACACAGCACTCTCCCTCGACACTAGCGCCCAAGTACATGTATTTTGTGACTTTAATGTCCATCACAAAAACTGGCTTGGATTCTCTACTTACACAGATGCAGCAGGCAGCACAACTCATAGCTTCTCTATATCTCACTCCCTATCACAAATTTTTACTTTTCCAACCCGTTTCCCTGACCAGGAAGAACAACACGCATCACTTTTAGATCTGTTTTTGACCACAGTTCCTGATGATTGTATAATGAAAGCCGACAGCCCACTTGGGAACGCTGATCATGCAGTGATAATGGTTGAAATCACCCTAAACTCTAGAGCAAAACTGAAGAGCCAGTGCTCAAAACAACGAGATATTATAAAAAGGCTGACTGGGAAGCTATCAGAGATCTTATCAGACACGCCCCATGGGGAAATATTTTTTCTCTTCCTGCTAAACAGTGTGCAAACGAGACCACTGAATGGTTCAAAACTGCAATCGAAATGCATGTTCCCATGCGGAAATTCTATAGCAAGCCCCACTCTCCCCAATGGTTTACTTCGACTTGCGCAACTGCCATTGCTCAAAGGCAGCATGCATACCGCAGATTTAACCGACATAAGTCCAGTTCAAACAGACAGAAGTACATAGAAGCTAGAAGTAACGTTAAGAAAGAAATAGCAACAGCTAAGAGAGAATTTATGGAAACCACTAAAAAACGCATCGAAGCACAAAAACTAGGAACGCATGACTTCTAGAAAATCTACAACAGTGTAGTAAATAATGGGCAATCAACAATTCCTCCACTAACCAACAATCAGGAGGTTGTTTGCTCTGCAACCGAAAAGGCTAATATACTTGCCAGTCGGTTTGCCTCAAACTTCATACTGGACCCTTCCAACCACCCCCTACCTGAATTTCTTATGCGGACAGACGCCATGCTAGACAATCTGAAAATCACCTCTGCTCAGGTACATGCTATCATAAAAAACCTTGACACTTCAAAAGCATGTGGACCCGATCTCATCCCAGCTGTGCTATTAAAAATGTGCTCAGTCGGAATAGCTCCAGTTCTCTCCAAACTCTACAACAAATGCCTTAATGAATCTTGCTTTCCGGGCTGTTGGAAAACTGCTTCTGTGGTACCAGTATTCAAGAATTCTGGCGAATGAACTGACCCATTAAATTATCGCCCTATTAGCTTCCTCCCCCTTTTTGCCAAAATATTTGAAACCTTAATTAACCATGCTCTAGTCTATCACCTTACAGATGCTAACCTTCTGATTGACCAACAATATGGATTTAGACAAGCCCGTTCCACAGTAGACATCCTAACTGTAATCTCTGAACGTATATACCATTCACTGGACAAAGCGGGAGAGGGCAGAGCAATAGCTCTAGATATATCTAAGGCTTTTGACAGGGTATGGCATGAGGGTCTCCTCACGAAGATTAGATCATACAGTATCACTGGTAGAATACTTAACATAATTAAATCCTTCTTAGATAAGAGAAAAATCCAGGTTGTCCTCGACAGTCGTACATCTAAACAATATGATATAAATGCGGGAGTGCCCCAGGGGTCTATCCTTGGACCTCTACTGTTCCTGATATTCATAAATGACCTCCCCGACAAAATTACCTCTGCGAAGGGTATATATGCTGATGACACCACACTTTATGACAGGCACGACAGGAAAAGAAATGAACACATATCTAAAGAAATGGCAGAAACACTAGAGGATGACCTTCAATCAGTAGTGGAATGGGGACAAAAATGGATGGTCACGTTCAATGCCGCCAAGACTAAACTACTTTCATTCAATAATTACAAGAAACCTTCTCTACCACCTATAGAAATGGCCAATGACTCTTTATCTGAGAGTACGTCTTTCAAGCTCCTTGGCCTAACATTCACAGGAAACATGAGTTGGAACAATTACATTGAGGGCATTGCTAGGGCCACTGCTAGAAAACTACTAACACCCGAAAGTATCCTGTACCTCTATAAGGCCACGATTCGCCCTTGTATGGAGTATTGCTGTCATATTTGGGCTGGTGCATCGGCTACTAGTCTCTTGCTCCTTGAGAAGGTTAAAAAGAGAGTGGCAAATCTGATAGGCCCTAAACTGGCATCTAAGCTTCAACCTCTGTCCCATCGACGAAACGTTGCATCCCTCTGCCTGTTCTACAAGTATTTTAATGGTGAATTCTCTGATGAACTGCAAGCACTTGTGCCCCCACAACGTGAACACCCTCGACAGACCCGACAAGCTGCAAAATCCCACCCCCACACTGTAGAGATCCCTAGATGTAAAAGATCTTTCTACTCCAGTAGTTTCTTCCCCAGAACCGCTAGACTTTGGAATTCCATTCCAGGCCACTGCTTCCCCAACTGTACTGACATGCAGAAGTTCAAGTGCAACGTGAACCAACATCTTGCTGCCCAAATCCCTACATAGTACCCCAGTAGTTGTTTCCCCTGATAGTAGCCCCCTACACCAAAGTGGCAATGTGCCTTGTTTGGGGTGAAAATGTAATAAAAAAAAAAAAAATTTTTTAAATATGTTTCCGTGTTTTCGGTCAATCCTTTCCATTGGTGTGTACCAGTGTACCACGGTTTATTGCGGCTATCTGTGGTGATCCCTGTAACTGGTGGAGCTGGTTGACATAAACTGTTGATGCCTCGTGTGAATGGGCTAATCTAACAGCTTTCTCGATTCTGTAACACTTCATTTGTTTAATAGTTCCTTTTGCAGTTCAGGTATGGGTGTGCTGGCAATTAGTAACTCGACAAGTTTAATTCGTCAGCACTGAAATCACATTTCTTTGCCAACAGTCGACATCTGTTGATGAAGATGTCTGTTGTTTCATTTGGTTTCTGCTGGTATTTTCTGAGTTCCGGTCTACAAATGCGGTGATTTGTTGCCGGTTCTAGCTGCTCCAAAAATGCAGCGAATATAATTTGTGGATCCTTGTGATCATCATCCAACATCGACCAACTATTATACCAGCGTAAACCTTCTTCGCCGGTCGCGAGAAGAATTAGAGGGACTTTACCCTCATGTTTCGTCGCTTTGACAGTGAAATAAAGTTCCATTCGTTGTTGAAATAGTTTGAACGATTCGGCAATACATGTCGAGCCCCGAGCTCTAGGGATTTGCAATGAAACTGTGGCCATTACGATATGAAAGTGTGAAAAAAGTACAGCCAATTTGTGTGGTGTGGGAAGTTAGGAAAAAAAGAAATTAAAAAAAAAATCCGAACGCGCGGTAATTCGTTCAGCATGCAAGGGAAGAGAAAACAAAACGCTTTTTTTTTTCTTTTCTTTTTTTTCCTCACTGTTTTACCGTCTTTTTTACCGTGTTTTAACGTCTTATAACGTCACGGACAAAAAAAAAGAAAAAGGAAAGTCTTTTTTTTTTCCTTTTTTTTTTTTTGTCCATGACGTTATAAGATTATGTGTTGTATGATAATACCGCTTGCCACCATATCATGTTGTATTGTGTTGTGCATGGATGTGTAATAATGAGACTTGGAACACGTATGTCTGGTTGGTAAGAAAGGAACTGAATAATGGCGCCCCACTTTATTAATAGATTGCTATGCGCATGCGTGAGTGCATACAAAAGTTAAATCAAGAAACTGGAATGAAAGAGTATATAAAAGTTACTGAAACGAAAGAGCAGCACTATCATTATAGTCTTGGGCTTACACATCTGTTGTAAATCTTGCTACTTGGAGTAGTGAGTGATAAGCATGGAGAAAGATTCCACCAAAATGATGGAAAGCAACTATCAAGGCAAATGGAACCGCGGCATGATGGGAGACTTTTGCTGGATGCTCTTGCATGACATTCCGGAGGCAAAATACACCAGATCTTCTACGAAAACACACTTGACTGTCTGTGGTTCTTTGAATTGTGTAATTGTGTCATCCAACTATATTGATTCAATCAGTGTTCTTTATCCTGATTTATCTGTTATAAGCTGCTGCAACTCTTGAAATATTCACATATATTCTCTGTTTATACTAAAATAAGACTATTTAAAAACCAAAAACTAGAGGTGATAGAGCAAAACCATTTATAAATTTGAAATCAGCCCAAATTAACAAAAAACAACTGTCCCCATTCTTGCCTCAGACCAAAAATTTATTTTTGTAAACCAGAGCAAATCTATTATTCATCCTTTGAAAACGTCCTTACAAATTTCAAAAGATCCAAGAAAAATCAACTTCAAAACAAATATTTCCCAATATAACCCGATGTCCTCTGGACTGCATTTGTTGTAATCCTGCTTCACGGGCTCATATATGTGATATACCCCTGTCCGTGTTCGTCGATCCCGGCTCACAGAACGATCGATGCAACCCAGCAGGGTTACACTCTTAGCTCTGTCTAGTGATGGACCCTTCAGGGGTGACCAGACTCACACTGGTCACTGGAAAATATTGTTCTGATGCTCGGAGCATGCAAAACGTGTGTGTGGCAACACTGTTTACTTTGTCGCTTTGACTTCATGCTGAATCTGGTCTGTGTCTTCCATCGTCTGACATCAGGGTATATCTGAAATGAACTGCATCCACACTCAGGCTGGCATTCGATAAGTAAAGAAAAACTCGGGGTCATTTTCTTATAAACAAATAAAATAATTATTCATAAAATATTCTTAAGATATACCGGGTACACTTGTATAAAGTTGAGTTCTTTGGATTCTTAATGGCTTTCTGATGTAGGTTATTACAACTAGGTTCGTTTAGACGATCTCCCAGCTAGGAACAAGAGCTTTTCAACTTAGCTTTTCTGGGAGTTTCTGGCCCTTAGGCCAGAGCCCAGGGGCATGTTCTCTTCAACACCAGTCAGCCAAATCCCTTATTTTTAAAAATACAATGGTTTTCATCAAACATAATTTCCAGCCACCTACCTTTTGAGATCATTCTGTTTTCTTCTCTAGAGATTACTCTTTACTTTCTCAATCCCATTATTTTATATTCTTTTTCTTTTTTCTTTTCTTGTGAATCTCTTCTTTCTCTTTCATAACCATATCTATATTTAATTCTCTTTTACCCTTTTTCTCTTCAACTCAAATTACTTTTCTCTTAAAGAAACTGTATTATCTTTCATGTTCAATTCCTATCACTTACACGGGGGGGGGGGGATTTGGCACTTAAATATAACAGGTGGGTCTGTATTTCCTAGATAATAGAGTAGACCTCTCGTCGCAATGTCAACTTCACTTCTCTTTTTGGTTATCATATCAAGAATGCAGGGTGACCCCCAAAAAACAAAAGCTAAATGGAGGGTATATAGAACATATGCTGTAGAACGGAGAAAAAAAGGCCAAAGACTCTAGTGTTTTGATGTGATGTTTTGAATATAATAAACTAGTTATGACCAAAGTTTCATTTCATTCCGACAAAACACTAAGAAACAGGGCCTAATTAGAGTTGGGGCCCGTTTTTTTTTTGGGTCATCCTGTACACATATATATATATATATTAAAAATAAGAATTGCTTACATAAATAAAACATTTTCCAGACTTTGGAGAAAAAAATGAATTCCTTAACCCTCCCCCCCCCCTGTCAAACACCCCACTCAACTCTTAGCCTGTAAGCAAGGTGAACCGATGTTACCCGGGCATGCAATATCATTACACCAAGACTATAATTACCTTTACTCAACCAATAAACTTCAAGATTTCATATCAAAGGCTGGTAACACAACCGCTGGCCCAAATGAATAACATTATGAAATGTTAAAAAATCTAAAATATCAAGAGTATCTACTCTCCATCTATAATGACATATGGACAACAGAAAAATACCCAAACTATGGAAACAGGCTATCATAGTTCCCATAGCCAAAAACTGTAACTATTCAAACCCTACAAACTAGACTTATTGCTTTTACAAGTTGCCCCTGTAAAGTTCTGGAAAAAATGATAAATGATAGATTAATATTGTACCTGAAAAAAAAAATTAATCGCAAATATCCAATCTGGATTCAGGAAAAACAGAAGTCCGACTGGAACTTTTTTATCCGAGATGCTTTTATCCATAAGAAATATCTAACTGCCATTTATTTTGACCTTATAAAAGCTTATGACATAACCTGGAAATACAGTATAATGAAAGATCTAAAATTATCTATTAAATAAATCTCAAACATTTATGTGTATGTTTGTATGTCCACTAAAAACTTTTCTCATCTGCATCATACACGCACAAACGCAGCAGAAAGAAAAAACAGACAAAAAATATCGAAAAATTGGAAAAAATTGTACATTATTTCATGTAGAAATATCATTTTACTTAAAGAGGGGGGCAGATAAAAACCTTTTATTCATGTTCTTTCATTTTAAAAAGCTAAATTTGTGGCATTATAACGTCTGTGTTCTCGTGGGCCCATCTATAAAAGCATTTGCTTACTAACTTAAGTTATGTGAGCTCACACCCAACATGCATCAATTCTTTTTTTTTTTTTTTTTTTTTGCTTTCAATTTCATTTTTGACTGATGGCACTCAAGCCCCATTTTTGTTTTTTTTGTTTTTTTTTTCACGACTAGCCAATGCCGCTCTCCTCTCGCCTTCATTGTCACAACTCTCTCCCTCCTCCACTATCACAATTTTTTTTTTCAATTTTTTGCAACCAGGCACCCCTTCCTCCGTTAGTGTATTATATAAATCTCAGTTGTCTGTGTTTGTATGTCTGCTATAAAACATCTTTTGAACAGTATCACATTAATCTCGCTTTGATGCAGACATCAAAGTGACATGAACATGATACCATTAGAAAGAGCGATCTCTCGGACACATAATATCAAAAAATTGGAAAAAATCGTGAATTATTTCATGTTGAAATATCGTTTTGTTTGAAATGGGAGGACTCAAGTTAAACTTTGGTTTTTATGCTGTTTGTTTGCATGAACGTTTGATTCATTGTTTAATTTTAAAAAAGTTAAATTTGTTGTGTCATAACATTCATGTCATTTTGGTCCAATCGATAACATGTTTGCTTACAAACTTTTACAAGTTCGCTGTGCAGCAATTTTTCTTTTCTTTTTTCTCTCTCCTGTCTTTTAAAATTATCAACTTTCTTACACACATCCACCACATGCCCTTTTTTTCTTCTTTTAATCATGATGACACCCAAATTTTTTTATTTACTTTACAATACTTTTATTTACTATACAAAATCTCTATGAATTACAATATCATATTTTACGACTGGGCTATATAGAGTGCTCCAGTTCAGCTTATCTATTATATAAGTTTAAGTCGTCTGTGTGTTTGTATGTCCATAAAAATCTTTTGTCATCCGCATCAAAATGGCATGAACTGGGTACCGTTGGAAAGAGCGATCTCTTGGACACATAATATTGAAAAATTTGAAAAGATTGTCAGTTATTTCATGTAGAAATGTTGTTTTGTTTGAAGGGGGGGGGGCTCAGGTAAAAGTTTTGATTTTGATGCTGTTTGTCAATCGTGCATGCAAAAATGGTCGGTTTGTTCTTTGATTTTAAAAAGATAAATTTGCAATGTGATAAAATGTATGTAGTCTTCATCCAATATGTAAAGTGTTCGCTTACAAACTTAATTTTTGCAAATTCCCATCTACCATGCTGCATTTTTCTTTTAATAATGTTTTCTCTCTTCTATCTTTAAAAATTCTCAACTTCCTTATGTATGCCCACCAAGCTGCAATTTTTTTTCTTTTAATAACACGATAATAAGTAAATATTTGTTCTCTTCTATCTTTTAAAATTCTTAGCTTTTTTACAGGGATTAAATTTTTGTCCTTATCGTATCTTTTGTATTTAATTTTTTCTCTCCTACCTTTCTCTCAACTTTACCGACTGTAAACACAAACCTTTCTAGACTGAAGTAGTATTTAACAAATTTCTTTAAACTGCCAAACAATCACGTTGGAAAAGTGGCCAGTTACATCTATTTAATGATTTATCCCTGCTATCATTTGTCTGTCTGCCTATCTTCATACAAGAGAGAGAGAAATGACTTGGGTGAAAGATATTAAAATGTTTACTGAGAAATGCGGTAAAATGAGGAAAGGAAAAGAGAGAAACATAAAGAGATGGCTGAAGATAGAGAGGGAGAGATAGAAATTTTGATATAAAGGTATTACACATAATTTCACTTCAATGTAAATTTATATGACCTCGAGCAATGCCAGGTACCTCTGCTAGTCTGTTGTAACATGAATGTATGTGTGTTTGTATGTCCAGCTAAAAGTCAAAAATAGAAAATGGACCACCATGATTTTGATATTAACTGAAAGGGAAAAGAACAGGATATATAATGTAAAAAAATTGGACAAAAATATTCTTTCTGTGAGAGTCAACTGGGTCAGTTTCTGTTGGGGCGGGGGGTCTATTTTTTTTTCCTATATTTCTATAATTTTGAAAGAAAACAATGTATAATTGCCTCCCTCTCTCGCCCCTGTTGTCACATTTTTTTTTCTATGAACGGGCAATACCGGCCACCTCCGACTAGTTTATGTATAAATTTGGAAAAAACTGCTGAGTCATCTTCCACAAGTGAATTCATTTCTCTTCCAGGGAGAAATAAGCATGTATATGTTGCTTTTAAAAGTGCTCTGGAGGCCTCCTGAGATTACCAAACCTTTATTTTTGGGTGGGGTGTGGAAAATTAGTGTCCATTTTGTTGTCACAAGGTAATTCTCCCAAGCATTACCCCCACTTTTTTGTTTAGTATGAATTAAAATGTGATTTCCATCTGCACTGTCTTCATAGCAGTAATTGCCAAAACTCTTTTTAAGAGTTGGGGGGGATGAGATCGCTGGAATGCTGAGAACAGATACCACACTTTCCTCTTAGTACAAAAGACCAAGTAACCATAATAGGGAGTAGTTTCCTCCCAGGCATTATTTTCTCCTATTAAAAAAAAAATACATCAATAATTTTGATAATGTATGATACTGAACATATATTTCATATTCCAAAAATCAAGTAAATTGATCAATTAATTGTTACGAACACCATGCAGAACAAAGATGTCATATTCCAAAATCATGAACATTGATCAATTAATGCTCGGTGCTTAATCATAATATTCTATAAATCATGTCAGTTGATCAATTTAATGTTACATAAATGATACAGAACAAAGATGTTATATTCCAAAACTCATATACATTGATAAAATAATTTTAAATGTATAAATTTAAATTAGGAAAAAACTGCAGTATTATCGTATGGAAGTTACATTATTTCTCTTCGGTGGGGTAGGGTGGGGGGGATAAGCATGATTATATTGCTGTTAAACATGCTCTGGAGGCCTCTAGGGATTACCGAACCTTTTTTTTATATATATATGCATGAAGTGGGGAGTGTAGTGTCCATTTTGTTGTTACAAGGAAATTCTTCTGAGCATTACTCCCACTTTTTTGTTTTGTATTAAAATGTGATTTTCATCCATACCATGTTCATGGCAGTGATTGCCAAAACTCATTTTTTTAGAGGAGGGATGAGATCACTGGAATTCTGGAAACAGATACTACACTGTGATCTCACCTATTTTATCATCTACTACGAATCATACCAACGATCAAATATTTGTTGATACTTATTTATCATATTCCAAAAATTACGTAAATTGATCAATTATTACGAACTCGACACAGAATTAAGATGTCAGACTCCAAAAATCACATACAATGATCAATTCAATTTTGGTGTTTATTTGTTATATTCATAAAATTACATACATTGATCAAATAATTTTTATGCTTATTTATCATATTCCAAAAATCATATGAATTGATCAGTTTATTGTTATGTGCTCAATATGGAACAAAGATGTCATATTCCTAAAATTATGTACAATTGGTTTTTGGTGCTTATTTGTCATGTTCCAAAAATTACGTACATTTGTCCATTAATGTTTAGTGCTTATTCATCATGTTTTAAAATTACATAAATTGATCAATTTAATATTGCATAATTGACATAGAACAAAGATGTCATGTTCCAAAAATCACGTAAATTAATCAATTATTATTTTTTTTTTTTTTTTGCTTATTTATCTTATTCCAAACATCAAGTACACTGATCATGTGTTACGTACTTGACATAGAATATAGATGCCATATTCTAAAAATTACGTAAATTGATCAATTAATTGTTACGAACTTGACATGGAACAATATTGTCATATTTCAAAACTCACATACAATGATCAATAAATTTTTTAATGTATTTATGTATGAAATTGGAAACACCTGCAGTTAGGGAAATAAACATGATTATGTTGCTTTTAAAAGTGCTCTCGAGACCTTCAGGGATTACCAAACCTTCTTTATTAGGCGGAAGTGAGGTAGGGGAGAGTCATCATTTTCTAAAAATCATGGTTGGATGGGAGGAGAAACAGTAAGGTCGAATCATATGGTGCAACAACTTATTTATGTATTTATGCTGAGTCATATTCCTTAAATGACATCATTTTTCTAAAAATTATTGTGTCGGTGTTGGAGAAGGAAAAGACCAATAATGTTGAAATTTGTGGTGAAGCAAGGGTTGCCTAAGGACTAACCATAGCAATGTATTAATTTGGAAAACTCACTGAGTCATCTTCCAGAAATGACATCATTTCACTTAAAATTATGATGGCAATGGTGGGGAGATAAATTAGTTCATATATGTTGTACAATACCCGTCTAGAGTAGGTTAAATTATTTCATATATGTATTTAAATTATTTTATGCTTGGGTTGTATATTATCTGTCTTAGGGAAGGTAAAATTATTTCATATATGTGCTGTAAATTACCTGAACTGGGAAAGGTATAATTATTTAATATATGTGTTGTCTAATACCAGTCCTAGCATAGGTAAAATATTCTTTTGCTTAGGATCGTAAATGATACATAGTCATAAAAAATTACTCGGAAGTGGCAAGAGTTTAAATTAAGGCTAGTCAATTAAAAAGCAAGGATGACTTTCGAAAATATTGGCAAAAAAAGCAACCTATCCCTGTAGAAAAGTGCCCACTTGAGGGTGAAGGAATTAATGTTTTTTTCGATATTTGTCGTCTGAAGGTTCGAGCTTCAAAACGATGCCAATCTCATGAAAATCTGTCACTGCTGTCAAAAGTTTTAGGCAGACATACAAACATACAAACAGACAGGTGAGATTTATATTACAGATGAAACGAAAAACTTTCATTTGGTTTGGGGGGGTTTCTTTTTGTGTGTGTTTTTGGGTTTATTTGGATTTTTTATTTTGGTTTTATTTTGGGGGGATTACGGTGATATTATTGCAGCAATTAATAAAAACAATAATTAAAGATAAATACACAGAAGAAGTTTCGTTTCATTCCATTAGGATAGGATTACATGTTTTACTGAAATAAAATTTCTGCTTATTAATAAAACTATGAGACCAGCTATTTTTAAGCACGGAGGCTGGTAATTAGTCAACATTAACACAGCTTCAACGACTAAATGACTACATGATTTTTTTTTCTCTCTCTCCACTCGGTAAGTTTCCTTTTTTCCCTTGCTGCTATTTTTCTTCTTTTTTTTTTAAGGCTGGTGGTTGATCAATACTTTCTCCACCCATTCTTGACATTCTAATAGCCGTTCTTACCATAAGAAAATGGGAATGGGTATTCCAAAAGCTGTTCGTAACATGATGATGTTAGGGGTTGGGCAGCAGCAGCAACAATAACAACGGCAACAACCATACTTTAATTGTTTTTCGAAGTGGAGGACACGCTTCCACCGAGCAACGCCAGTTAGCGGGTACTGCTAGTTTATAATAAAACAATGTATTCATGTATATATTTTGAAAAGCTGGTGAGTCATCTTCTGGAAAAGACATCGTGGTGGTGGTAGTGGTGGAGGACGGTGGATACACGATTATGTTGCTTTTAAAAGTACTCTGGAGGCCTCCAGGGATTTTTAGGCATTTTGGAGGGAAGTAGTGTCCGTTTTGTTGTCACAAAGCAATCTCCCAAGCATCATCTCTTGCGTTTAGTATTAGTTAAAATGTGATATCCATTCGTTTTTTTTTTTTTTTTTTCAGGGAAGTTGATGACGCCGCTGGAATGCTGAGATACTACACTTTGATCTTAATTAAAAAAACAAATAGTTTCCTGCATTATCTCCTTTTTTTTTTTTTTTTGCTTAGAAATAGTTAAAATTAAGTATCTTTTACTCAATCCAATTTCTTGATTATAGGAAAGCAAGTGTTGCCTAATCACTAACTACACTTTGAACTATTCATTTGTTGAGTAGTATGACGTTTAAGAAATAAGGTGCTTCTACAGGATAGTACTCATATGAAAAACAAGCAAGCTCTTACCCTAGGCATGTGGAAAAGTTAGCACAACTGAAAATTACATAAAATCATCAAGTAGTTTCATTTTTAAATGAGAAATGAGGTACTTGTAGAGTATTCTACCAAGAAAGAAAGTACTTGTAGAGTATAATGCCCACATGAAAAACAAAGAAAATCTTACCTGTGACGTACAAAGTTATTAAACCTAAAAATCACATAATATACGAAGAGGCGTGCAATAAGTAATGCCCCTGACTCACTTCCAGTTGTCTGATCTAGCTGAAATTTTGCATGTGCAATGATTATATCTCTACGGGTTATGTGGCAAATTACAGCTCTAAACTAATTGTAGTTTCTGTTTTACAGGTGTTTGAACTGAGTCAGGTGTGAAATGGACCTGTTGAATGTCGCAGTGATCCGGTTTTTGTATTTGAAAGGACGCACACCACAGGAGACTTTTGATGAAATGAAAGAAACTTATGGTGATAATGCTCCATCATATGACCTTGTAAAACACTGGCATCGTGAATTCAAACATGGCTGGAAGTCTATGGAAACAGCTACCAGACCTGGTCACTTCTGCCATTGATGAGGCATCTGTCCGTCAAGTTTAGGCTGCCATTTTGGAAGATCGGCGCATTACTATTTGCCAAATAGCCCAAGATGTTAAGATTAGTACAGGGTCTGTGGAAACTATCATTCATGACCATTTGCATATGCATAAGGTGTCTGCCAGATGGATTCCAAGGTTGCTCCTCCCATTCCAGAAACGAGAATGCGTTGAGTGCTCGAGGATGAATTCGGAGATGTGCCAAGAAGATGAGTCAAAGTTTTTCAAAAGACTGATTACACAGGATGAAACCTGGGCCCATCACTATTATCCAGAGACCAAAGCCCAGTCAATGCAGTGGAAGCACTTGGACTCACCACCTCCAAAGAAGGCAAGGATGCAGCCCTCCGCTGGCAAGGTCATGCTCACAGTCCCATGCTCACAGACAAGGACGAAGTAGTGATGACAGATTTCCTGGCAAAGAGTACCACAATTAGCCTATTATGCTTCACTTTTGAGGAAATTAAGGGAAGCTATCAAAATCAAGAGGCGGGGCAAGATCAGCAAAGGTACCCTCCTGCAAGACAACGCTCTGGTCCACAACTCACATGTCGCCAGATCAGAAGCACGGAGCGTGTGGTTATGAAATCCTCCCCCATACTCCCTACTCTCTTGACCTTGCACCCTCTGACTTTCACCTCTTCCCAGCCATGAAATTGTTTTTGAAAGGAAAGCATTTCCCAGATGATGCAGCCTTGATTTCTGAAGTCACATCGTGGTTGGAGGACCAACGTTGGGTGTTTTACAAAAACAGTCTTCAGAGCTGCATCAAAGGATGGGAGAAATTCATAACTCTGGGTGGTTCCTATGTAGAGAAAGACTAATAACTGTGCCAAGTTTCGTTGCTCTACTACTATGGGAAGTGGGACAGGGGCATTACTTATTGCACACCCCTCATATTTGAGTAGTATGACTTTTAAATAAGAAATAAGGTACTTCTTCAATATAGCATCTAGATGAAAAAATAATGACTAAAGCAGTTTATGATCTTTATTTCATATATATTTTAAAGAGGGGGCAGGTATGTGTTATATAGTGGTTTCATTTTGAGAGAGAGTCTTAGAGATAAAGTAAGAGTCTTATTATAAGTGATGCTTTTTCTTAGTGAGAGAAATTTATTAGAGTTCTAGAGAGATTGTTCATGTTAGGAGAGATTCTTATATATTAAATGTTCATTCCTTAATTGTGTTGAAGAAGAAAGAGAAGAAAGCTCTTTGAGTGAAGGGATAGTGTTCAGACAGTTCGGACATTGTGTAGACATGATGATGTTGAGACATGTATGTAAATGCATTTTATAACACAAATATATAATACAATTTCACTTTACCGTTTCGTAAGAATCATAAGACAAGACGAGCTTTACAAAACACATGATGGTTTATTTCGTCACACGGCTGTGTTTCCATCACCAAGAATTCAAGGTCTCACATTTTAGTTTCAATGTGACGTCTCGCTCCCTAGACGACTGCCTCCCCCTGAGTTTTCTCACTGACTAACTCTAAAGTTTTTTCTCTATTCCTAGAACTTTCTATTTTCCGTGACGTCATACACATGTTAAAACATGTGCCTTCTTCCACGTGCTCTGGACATACGTGTCCAAAACTTTTCCTATTTCTACAAAAGGAATTTTAACCTATATTCAATATGTTAAAAACATTATCTTATAAGCTGCATTATTTCAATTTAAAATTTCATAACAAACTTGATAGTTAACATTCTTTCCTTGAAATATTTATCTATATTCTAAACAAATGTTTGTTTTACATTTTTAAATTCTCACACGTAATCTATTTCTAAACTAAATTACGAGGTTCGAATTTGTCTATTGCTATTTCATTTTCATTTTAAACTAAATTCTCCATTTTTATACTTACATGAAAAGGGGACAGCCCTTATCATGTAACATATGGCGTCAGTCCCAGAAATGGTTGGAGCAATCTACAATCTAAAAATCACTTTATTTCAAACATATTTTTAAGAGAGGAGGGGGTATATGGATTAAGTCAATGAAATGGCTGAAGCAGTTTATGGTCTAAAAGTTACTTTATTCCATATAAATTTTAATAGAGGGGGTATATTGAGTCAGTCCTGGAAATGGCTGAAGCAGTTTATGATCTAAAAATCACTTTATTGCATATATATTTTTAAGAGGGGTGGGTATATTATGTCAGTCCCCAGAAATGGGTTTACAATCTAAAAATTGTTTGTTTTCTGTGAGGTCAACTGGTCTAGTCTGTTGAGGGAGTCTGTTTTTTCCTAGATTTTCAATGTTATCCTCCGGAAATGACGTCACAGTGGTGGTGGTATTTTGAAAAAAGCAAGATTGTTTTTGAAAGTGCTCTGAAGGTCTCCAGGGATTATCAAATATTCCTTTTTTTTTT
Source organism: Euprymna scolopes (assembly GCF_053919585.1). Classification (NCBI taxonomy): domain Eukaryota; kingdom Metazoa; phylum Mollusca; class Cephalopoda; order Sepiida; family Sepiolidae; genus Euprymna; species Euprymna scolopes. The sequence continues at coordinate 81,165,349 of NC_136484.1, forward strand.
TTTAGGTGGGGGTGGAGGGAGCAGTGTCTGTTTTATGGTCACAAAGCAATCTGCCAAGATATCATCTTCCAAAAATTTGGAATACCTACAGAATCATCTTCCGGAAGTGACTTCATCTCTCTTATGATTATGGTATTAATAGCAGAGAAGTAAAGAACCAAAGTAATGTTGAATTTTATTGTGCAACAAGAGTTGCCTAATCACTAACCGTGACAATATTTTTATGTATTAATTTGGAAATCTGCTGATAAATCTCCCAAAAATGATGTTATTTTTCTAAAAATTATGGTGGTGAAGAAAGAAAATAATGGAATAATGTTAAACAATATTTTTATATATTAATTTAAAAATCTTGCTGAGAAATCTTCCAAAAATGACATTTCTTTTAAAACTATAGTGTCGATTGTGGGTGGGACACATTAATGTGAAGGATTTATAGTGAAGCAAGGGTTACCTAATCACAAACCAGTACAATGTATTAATTTGGAAATCTGTCATTTTCCGGAAATTACATCATTTCTCTTAAAATTATGGTGGTGGTGGGAAAAGGAATTAGTTCATATATGTTGTTAATACACGTCTAGAGTAGGTAAAATCATCTCTATATATCTCTATCTCTTCTCTTCTCTTCTATCTATCTATCTATCTTCTATATAAATAAAATGAACTCATTTTTTCCCCTCCGACTTTGACGTTTATAGGACTGCACCTGTATAGATTTGGTGCAGCCGTATCATTCACAAACTGAATCACGACATCTGCCGTATGTTATCACAGTTTCCTATATTCTGTCTGGTGATAGTCCACTGTAAAAATCGGTTACATTTAATGGAAGTAGTAAAGTAAACTCTCTCTACCAAATTCATGCTACCACCGCCACTCACTTACACCGTACCAGAACGTTCACAGGAGACATTTAAAACCGATCACCGGTTAGAATTTATCTAAAAACTGGACTGTACTTACACTGAAACGAACCATGCTTACTTTGCCATTGGTTAGCATAAAACATAAACACAATTTATAAAGCATTTATTATAATAAAATTAGATTCAAACAGAACACAATCCGTTACCTGGAATTGAATTGACAATTACATTACTTCGATTTCGTTATAACCCGCGTGGTTAAAGTTTAATGAAAACCTGAATTGACATTTACGTGAAACGCACCAAACTTCCTTACTTACACAAACACAACTTTCGTTTCGCTCTTTCCTTACGTGCTTTTTTCTTTCTTTCTTTATTTCTTTCTTTCTTACCTTTCGTTGTGTTTTTGCTTTATGGGTGATGGTGGTGGGGGTACTTCCCTATCTTTATCTTTCCTTTCGGTCTTTCCTTCTTTCTTTTCTCTCCATTTTCTGCTCTTTCCATTGTTAAAACGAAACGAAACAACCGGATATTCCAGGTTTTACTTACACTCTATCACTCTACGACTAGTACTTAAAAGTAGCATTTACTGCTTTTGGTAATAATTATTAATTGCTTATTTGTTTTGTTTTTTCACCCTTTTTTTAGACTAACCATTCTTTAATCTCACTATAAAATCGCTTTTTCCAACTACATTTTAGGTGGGGGGGGGGGCATTCCAACCTCCGAAGGGGGTTTGTATTACTGTACACATACATTCGAAAAAGTTGTCAAAAAAAAAAAAATAATAATACATAACAAATAAGTGTTCTCAAAGCCAAGATCAGTTACTTTTCTGCCAAACTGGATATCTTTTTCGTGTTTTTATTCAATGTAATATATTTATTCAGCTCGAAAACCATACAGTGTTTACCGGGCGATGTAGTCGAACATTCAGGAAGGCGTCTCACACCCTCTTTTACACCGTAAGTATAGAAAAAGGTGTTATAAATAAAAAAAATATACAAAATACTATTAAAAACACGCCGAATATATGTCAACCTATGCCGCATTAACAGGTATTGAGCGAGTTTTTAACAGTATTTCATTAGGTTTTTTATTTATAACATCTTTTCCCAATTCAATGTAACATGTTTATTCAGCTCGAAAACCATACAGTGTTTACCGATGTATTGGAACATTCGAGATGGCGTCTGATTCTCTCTTTAACACGGTAAGTGTGGGAAAAGATGTTGTAAATTTTGTATAGTTTTTTATTTATAACACCTTCTTCCATACTTACGGTGTTAATGAGGGTGTGAGACGCCATCTTGAATTTTCGAATACATCGGTAAACACTGTATGGTTTTCGAGCTGAATAAATATGTTACATTGAATAAAAACACGAAAAATATATCTATCCAGTTTGGCAGAAAAGTAACTTATCTTGGCTTTGATAACATTTATTTGTTATATATTTGTTTGTTTTTTTTTTTTTTCACAACTTTCTCGAATCTATGTGTACAGTAATACAAACACCCATTTTGTGTTTTATATAGATAAAGTACAATTGTTGAATGTTACTGTTTGGATTATATTCGTTGGGGGGGGGGGGCAAACAGTGCATACTCAGCAAGTTTTATCGTATTTTATTTATTTTTTTTCATAATTAATGATGGAAGTATTTTTCTGTTTATTTTCTTAACATCTGTTAAAAAAAAATAAATAATTTGTACATTCTCTTGAAAAAAAGAATCAAACTTTTCTCTACTTTCACATGTGTTCCATTTTAACAAACTGAGCCACAGCAATGCGTGGCCGGGTACAGCTAGTTTTATATATTTACATTACTCGTAGGTACGTAGAATTATTTTATACATGGGGTGTACATTACCCGTCCTACAAAAGGTAAAATCTATATATATATAAATTCGTATTCCTGTCTGTTTGTTTGTTTGTTTGTTCACAATTTTATTAATATATACAAAAGGTCTATTGCTTTAATATTTCATTTATTTCTATATATAGTATGGTTCTTTCAAAATATATGATTAAGAGGTTACCTCATTTGCATATATATTAAGGAAAATCGATTTTATTAAATAGCTGTATGTTAATCTAAGTTTCTAGTGAGAGAGTTATTTTCAGTGTTCTATTTAAGATTTCATCAACTTTAAATAATAATTATATTGATATATTTAATTTAATTTGTTTGAAAATATTATTTCTGTCATGGATTTTTTAATTTTTAATAAATGGGGAGAGTTATTTCTCTTGATGACTTTTTTTTATATGTTCCAGAGTTCGAAAGATAAAAAAAGAAACTCTTCCCCACATAAAATAATTTGTTAATTGCAATAAGTTTCTAGCATGAAAAAATAATTTCGTGGAGATAGAAAGATGTTTTGCTTTATTTTTAAACTAGCATGGTTAGCTGGGTGTTTGGAGTTGTGTGTTGAGCAAAGAAAAAAAAAAAAAGTGGTAGTAGGAAGGCAGGTTCGAACCCGTACCACGAAGGAGGAAAAGAGCAGGAAAAAAAGTGACATCTTTGCTCTTACGACCACCATCAAACCAGAAGTGACATAGGTTAGACAATCAAAAAGAGGGGATGACTTTCGAAAATATCAGCGAAAAAGGGAACCCCTCCCTGTAGAAAAGTGGCCAGTTGAGGGTGAAGAAATTAATGTTTTTAGCCAATTTTTCGGTATTTGTCGTCTGAAGGGTCGAGCTTCAAAACGATATTAATCTTGTGAAAATCCGTCGCCTCTGTCAAAAGTTTTAGGCAGACACACAAACATACATACATACATTTATATATTTGTAGCTCAAATTTTCGACCCAAACCGATTAAAAAGCTTGCCCTATCTCTGTAAAATTTCAAATGTTTAGACCAGAAATTGTCTGAGTAATTTGGTAGAGACTGCACAGGTCAAATTATTTTTAACTTTGACCCCTTAACATTTATTGTTTTGGGCTCAAATTTGTAGACTTAAAATTGACCGAGTTATTGCATAGGGAAATGTACACAGACACACAGACAGACACGTTCACTTTTATAGCTATACTAGAATTTCAGCCCGGCGGTGCCCGGGTGTTTGTAGGTGTATGTTCAGCAAAAAAAAAAAATCGGTTAATTTTTTTAACTTTGACCCCTATTATGACCCCTTAACATTTATTGTTTGGGGCTCAAATCAAGTTAGATCTATATCCAAAGAACTTATATCCTAAATTTCAAGTGTTTAGACCCAAAATTGTCGGAGGAGTTTGGTAGAGTTCTCAAAGGTCAAATCGTTGAATTTTGACCCCTGCTATTTTTATTGAAACAAAAGTTGTTTTGATTTATTTTTTTATTTTTATTTTTTTGGTGGGAGTCGGGTCCAGCGCACGAGCAACAAAAAGTGCTCAATATCTGGAGAATAGCTTCTTCTCTTTGCACCCATTCTGCCAAAATATCTGGTGGAGAGAATATCATGTACTTCTTTTTTGGGGCGATTAGATTTACATATTTTTATCCATTCTTTTATTTTTTAAATTGTTGTGGGGGTATCGACATTGCCCATGATGAAAATGATTAATATCCTTAGTATAGCAGGTTTGTTCCAAATGGAACTTCGTGTCGACCCGAGCATCGCCGGGTACCCATGCTAGTTATTTCATATATTTACATCACCCGTAGGTAGGTAGAATTATTTTATACATGGGTGTATATTACTTATCCTGGGAAAGGTGAAATTATTTCATATATTTACATTACCCATGGGTTGTATGTACATTACAAGGAAAGGTAAAATTATTTCATATATGTGCTGTAAATTATTCGTCCTAAGGAAGATGCAATTATTTCATATATACGTTGTCTAACACATGGGTAAAATATTATTTTGCTTGAGATAGCAAATAGTCATCAAATATTCCTAAATATCCTAAGAATAACTGATTAAGTTTAAACGCAACTTCATTTTCCCCTTTATTTTATACTAGCGAGGGGTACCCAGAGTTGCCCGGGTGTTTGCAGGTGTGTGTGAAAAAAAACAGGTGCCCGTGAAAAAAAAACAAAGCCTTGATGACGTGCAGTTGGAAAATAGTTAAGTGTGAAAAAAAAACAAAGCCTTGATGACGCGCAGTTGGAAAATAGTTAAGTGTGAAAAAAAAACAAAGCCTTGATGACGCGCAGTTGGAAAATAGTTAAGTGTGAAAAAAAAACAAAGCCTTGATGACGCGCAGTTGGAAAATAGTTAAGTGTGAAAAAAAAACAAAGCCTTGATGACGCGCAGTTGGAAAATGGTTAAGTGTGAAAAAAAAACAGGTGCACGTTTTAGATTGACATGACGGCGATAGGTATTCAGCAGTCAGCATTTTGTGCGGGACAGTTTTTAATGAGGTCAATAAATTGGTTTGTTTGTTTTTAAAAACCCACTCCCCCGTCTGATATGACGAAGTCGACATTGACCAAACGTTCACTGGCTCTGGGCCTGTTATTAGAGTCGAGTTTCGCTTTTTGTTTATACCGAAAACCGAATGTAACGCGTGCCGATGCGGGAAATGTGGAATAATTAACGTTTGAAAGTCAATAAAATTAAATAGACAGGCGAGCTCCGTGGTTAAGTGTGAGATATTACAATTTATAGATGATATAAAAAGTTTTAAGAAGTTGTGAACCGAGCGAGCGCTTCTCTGAAAGAAGCCTTTTGTGGACATCGAGGAAAAGCGTACATACATACATACATTTTCGCTTTTATATATATAGATGGTCCCGAGCAATGTTGGGTAGCCCTGCTAGTCTATTATATAAATTTCAGTTGCCTGTTTCTGCTAAAAGTAAAAAAAATAGCTATGGGATGAGATCACCACAATTTTGATATCGACTGAAAAGGCAATGTAAGGTATAATGAATATATAATGCTAATGATAATGAGTGATATCGACTAAAGGGCAATGAAAAGTATAATGTTGAAAAATAGGAAAAAAATATTCTATGAGGATCATCTGCACCAGTTTCGGGGGGGGGGGGCGTTTTTTTCTAGATTTTCAATCTTATCTAATAAATTGACGTCATTTCTCTTTGGTGGAGGTGGGAGGAGGGGAAATAAGCATTATGTTGCTTTTAAAGGTGCTCTAGAGGCCTCCAGGGATGACCAAATCTTCGTTTTTTAGGTAGGGGTAGGGAGAATAATGTTGTCACAAGACAATTCTCCCAAACATTGCCTCCACTTTTTTTGTCTAGTTTTTGTTTAAATGTGATATTTGTCTGTACTGTGTTCATGGCAGTGATTGCCAAAACACTTTCTTGTTGGGGGGGGGGGCTGCTTTAATGTTGAGATAGATATTACACTTTGATCTTAGCCAAAAGACCAAGTAACCGTAATATAGAGTAGTTTCCTCCCTGGAATTAACTTGTGTAAAAAAATACATTTAAAAACATCTTTATACTCGACACAGAACATGGATATCATGTTCCAAAAATAATGTAAATTGACCAATTAATCATTGTGAATTCGACACAAAACCAAGATGTCATATTCCAAAATCATGTACAATGATCAATTAATTTTTTTAATGTATTTATGTATAAATTTGAAGAAAAAAAACTGCTGAGCAATCTTGTGGAAGTGACACCATTTCTCTTAAAATCAGTGTGGTCATGGGGAGAGAGAAATAAGCACGATTATGTTTTTTTGTTTTACTCATGTTCACCCTTTACAAAGCATATTGCCACTTGGATGTAAGGGGCTATTATTTGGGGCTATGTCTAGGAAAGATTAACAAGATATTTGTTTATGTTACATTTAAACTTCTGCATATCAGTACAGCCAGGGAAGCAGGCAGCAGGAAGGGAATTCCAAAGTCTAGCTGTTCGAGGGAAGAAACTATTAGAATAGAAAGCTTTCTAGTATTTAGGGACAACAACAGTGAAAGGGTGAGATCTTATTGCTAAGTGTGTATGTCGAGGGGGTACAAGTGAAACAAGTTCATCAGAACACATTCCATTAAAATATTTGTAAAACAGGCACAGTGATGTAACATTGTGACGATGAGACAGGGGCTGGAGCTTAGTTAATAAAGTTGGGCCGATTAGATTGATAACTCTTTTTTGGACTTTATCTAAGAGGGAGAGACTAGTAGTAGATGCATCAGCCCAGATGTGGCAATAATACTCCATGCACGGGCGAATGGGGGCCTTGTAAAGGTACAGGATACTCTCAGGTGTGGGTAGTCTTTTAGCTCGATAGAAGGAACCCACCTTCTTTGCAGCAGCCTTTGCAATGTCCTCTATGTATTTGTTCCAGTTCATATTGCCCGCAAATGTTAGGCCAAGAAATTTGAAGGTAGAATACTCAGGTGAACTCAACACAGAACAAAGATATCATATTCCGAAAACCATATATCATGATCAATTAATTTTTTTATGTATTTATGTAAAAATTCGAAAAAAAGCTGCAGAGTCATCGTCCGGAAGTGACGTTATTTCTCTTCGCTGATGGTGAAGGGAGGAGGAAATTAGCACGATTATGTTGCTTTTAAAAGTGCTCTGGTAGTTTCCAGGGATTACCAAACCATCTTTTTTAGAGGTGGGCTGGGGTGGGTGAGAGTAGTGTCCGTTTTGTTGTCACAAGACAATTTTCCCAAGCATTACACTCACTCTTTTGTTTAGTATTAGTTAAAATGTGATATTAGTCCGTACTGTGTTCATGAAAATGATTGCAAAAGCTCTTTTTTTTAGGGAGGGGAGAGATGAAGTTACTGGAATGTTGAGAACAGATACTACATTGTGATCTTAGCCATTTTATCATATACCAAAAATCACGTAAATCGATCAATTGTTGGAATTTATTATATTCCAAAAATCACATAAATGGATCCATTAACGAACTCAATGTGGAACAAAGATATCATATTCCAAAAGTCATGTACAATGATCAATTGGATTTTGGTGCTTATTTGTCATATTCAAAAAATAACGTGCATTGATCAATTAATGTTTAGTGCTTATTAATGATCATCTAAAAATCATATAAATTGATCAATTTAATGTTTAATAAAAATGTCATCTTCCAAAAATCACATACATTGATCAATTTATTTTTGTTGCTTATTTATAATATTCCAGACATCACGTACACTGTTACGTACTTGACACAGAACAAAGATGTCATATTCCAAAAATTATGTACAATAAAGAATTATTTTTGGTTCTTATTTGTTATATAGTCTCCAGAGATTACCAAACCTTTTTTTTTTTTTTGGAGAGAGTGAAGGTGGAAGAAGTAGCGTCATAAAGCAATTTTCCTGGAAGTCAAGTTTCCAAAAATTTAGAATACCTGCAGAATCATCTTCTGGAAATGACATCATTTCTCTGGCAATTATAGTGTCGGTGGCTAGACAATGTAGTGTAGGTGGCTAGAGTAATGTGGAATTTTATGGTTGCCTCATCACTACCTACGTCAATGTATTTATGTAATCTATTATATAAAAGCGAAAATGTGTGTTTGTGTGTGCGTTTTTTTGTATGTCCAGCAAAGGCTTTTTTCGGAGGGGGGTACCATTCTTACAACTTTTTATATACTTCCTAGATTATAATATCTTTAATTTGTGAACGCACGTTGCGTCTATCTTTTATTTGAGCAACTTTTATTTTATAAAATTCCCGCTATTCTGTCTTCTTGCATATTTCTTTGTGTTTTTCATATAAATAACGAAAATAATCAAAGAAAATATGGTTCGCTGGCACTCTTCCACTGGACATCCAGAAAAGCAATAGGCTTTGATCAATGTGAGGAAAACCCGTCATATCATACAATTGCTATTCATTTGGACACACCCCTTTTTATGGGGGCTGGTTTTCCCCAACATCATGGGGAAACAAATAAATATACAAAAACTGGCTTGCAGCTAAAGTTAAGTGCGTGATTTCATTCCCCTATGGCCTAATGTTAAATTTATACACTTGTGTGAACTCATTCACTTAACTTTTTAATTTCAACCATTCTCACTTCTCTGCCCTCTTAGCCTCGCGGTAAGATATCACGTTTTCTTTCACTTTCTTTTCCGTCTTCACCTCAATTCTTTGGGTTCAAGCCTACCTGCCTACCAAAACTTTATTTTTCCGCACCGCCAAACACCCAGGCAATGACAGCACCCCCACTAGTTATTTGGAAAAGCTGCTGAGTTATCTTCCAGAAATAGCATCATTTTAAGTGAAATGGTAGTGTGCATAGTGGGTAGTGAAAAAACGCAGTAATTTTTTTTTTTTTTTTTTTACATAGGGGTCACCACTTATCAAGGCCAAAGGCGACTCGACAATAAGGGTTATTGAGTGTACAGTAGTCAATAGTATATTATCATAATAATCGTTAGTAGTGGGGAGTTTTTGTAAATTGGATTACTTAAAGGGACTGTTCATCAAAAATTTGTTTATGTTGGACTTGAAGACAACCAAATTGTAGTCTGATGGAAAACAGGCTAACAGAAGAGAGTTCTACAGGTATGCAGTTCTAAAAAAGAAGTTTTGTTCATGGAATCTACATTTAGGTTTAGGCACAGATAAAGAGTGGGGAAAATTTTTGACAGTGGTTTCAGCTAGACAAGTGTTTTTCATGAAAGTTTGGTGGAGGGGGACCATAGATTGGAGCTCAATTGAGCACTTGCCATGAAAATAATGATAAAACAAAGACAGACTTGCAATGTCTCTTCTGTGAGAAAAAGGTTGCAGGGAAGAGAAAAGGACATCCCCCACTAAGCTACGAAGTCTATTTTGAACTTTGTCAAGGCAGGATAAGCTTCTTCTAGCAGCTCCTGCCCAGATGTTGCAACAGTACTCCATCCTTGGACATACTTTACTTTTATATAGTTAGAGTATTGCATCAGCAGTGAGATATGTACATGAGCGGTAGAAGGATCCCGCTATTTTTCCAGCAACCTTGGCAACAGACTTGATGTACATGGTCCATTTCAGGTCAGGAGTAAAGGTCAATCCCAAAAGCTTGTCAAAACATGAAGCCTCTCCAAAACAAGGGCCATTTCAATTGATGCCAGATATGGATCAGAGCATTGATGATGTAACGATAGAAGCTTGGTTTTAGATGCATTAAAAGTAATCAGCCACATCTTCCCCCATTGTACCACGCGCTCAAGATCAGAGGAGAGAGAATCAGAGAGAACTTGGTCATTTACGGCCTTTGATGTGTTGCTATAGATGGTAGTGTTGTCAGCATAAATGTCTACAAATGACCTAAGGATGTGATTTGGAAGATCATTAATGTAGATCAGGATGGATCCTTGAGGTATTCTAGCATTATTACTGTGAGCTTCCGATTTCTGCCCATCAACCAATAATCTTATGAGCCTATCAGAGAGAAATGATTTAATAATTGAGTAAATATTTCCAGCTATGGTATAGCTGGAAATCTTGTGACATAGGCCTTACCATACCCTACCAAAGGCCTTTGATATGTCAAGCGCAATTGCCCTAGAAAGGAAGCCTTTGTTGAGAGATTTGCTTATCCTATGAGATATATCTTAGCCAATATATTTCATATAAAGTTTGAGTAGAATGTTACTCCCACTAAAACATTTTTTATTTGCAATAGATTTTCCAATCGGTTAAATCCTATACATGATTTTTATTTATTTTATTGCAGACTATTATTCTCATCTTTCTTAGTTGTTTCACGACATTTCGGCCAACTATTCCTCTGGCCGTCGTCAGGTGGTAACCACGACGGAATAGGAACTCCAAATCTCCTAACTGCATTCTCAGCAATTACTGCCATCCATAGTTGTTGTCGTTTCACCACGTTTTTGGCCAAGTAGGCCTCTGGCTGACTTTGGGTAGGATTGAAACTGCTATCTTCAGACAATTCTCACCTGGAACCGTAGTGATTCAACATCTATCCACTGCGCCATGGGCCCCAAATACAAATATAGACGATAACAGCTATGGATGGCAATAATTACTGAGAATGCAGTTAGAAGATTCTGAGTTCCTATCCCGTCACGGTTACCACCTGACGAAGGCCAGAGGAATAGTTGGCCGAAACGTGAAACAACAACTAAGAAAGATGAGAATAATAGTCCGCAATAAATAAATTAATAAATAATACTCATCTCAATAATGAATTCCAATTAAATAATATTTTGTTTGCAGAAATTCCCCTCTGGACCAAAATACCATAGGTTACATGCACATTTATTAAGTCTAGCCTATTAGCCACCATATTATGTAACTTTAGAATGATATTATATATACATTTAGGTGTTACATTAAAATTTTATGTTATTTCTGAGGAGTGACACGATCACTATCTGACCATCTTTAGAGGAAGTAGTTCCTATTTTTCTCTCTACCTATTCTGTGCTCCCACCACTTCCACTAGACACCAGCACCATCTCTACATATTCCTACTCTGCTGGGTTTTCACCGCTCTTAACTGGTTATTCGACTCATACACTTACCATAACCTTTACATTTTCTTATTTTTAGATAATAATTTCTCCCTTCCTGAAATCCGGCACCGCTGATTGGCTGCGACATAGACATTCTCGTATTCTGATATTTACAATAAACAAACAGTTCGACACTTTTAAACATGCCGCCATTTATTTACATATCCATTCGTTTCTACTTTTTTTCTGAATCATCTACATTACCTTTGCATTTCGAGACTTTCCCACTACTATATTAAGTAATTGCTTTTGCCATTATATTTATTTAGCCGCGGAAATTCCAGACTAAGCGTATACAAAACTACGTAAAACTGCTTCATCATTCACTCACTCCCAGCATTACTCGTTCCCCTCTCTCTCACTCTCTCTTTATTTGTTTATCAATGAAGAGTTTGACACTTACAAAACATGCAGCCATTTATTTACAAATAATTCGTTTTTTTCTTTATTTCTTTTTCTAAATTATGCACATTACTTTTACATTTCGGCACTTAATTGATGCTATATTAAGGTATTGCTTTTGACATTATATTTATTCAGCATGAAAATTTGAGACTAAACGTATACAAAGCTACGTAAAACTGCTTCTTCCTTCACTCACTCCCGTCATTACTTGCATCCACCTCTCTCTCACTCTCTCCCACTCTCTTCCTATTTGTTTATCACTGCCAATTTCTGTTAAATAAACAAATTTTTAAAAAATTTTCATTAAAATATACTGCACTTACAATTAAACATTTGGTGAATAAATTATTAATACAAGGTGTTTATGTACTTATTATGCGTTATTGTGTAACGTAGTCTTCTTAACTTAAATTCAATTTTACAATATCTCTTTTATTAAATTGTATTAATTGTACACTATAATTACAAAACACCTTACACTACTCATGTTTATTATATCTTTCTAAATTATTATATTGTTAATTCAGTACGTTAACATAAATGCATAAGTACCAAAAAATATTCATCTTGTATTGAAAAAAAAAATTTTGTTTATTAAAAGATTGGGTATCTTTTTACAACAGTATCCACTGTGGTATAAACACCCCCGACATCCACTTGTTAAAAACCTTTTTCAGAATAAACACTCCCCATGTTTCAGCTTTCAGGCCCTTCTTAAGATGGGGAGGATCAGGTGTTTATACTACACTGGGTATTAAAAAATTCATAAAAATTACCCAATATTTGACAGTACAAAGCGTTAGTGTAAACACTCTCAACATTCCCATGCTAAGCACGACTTACAGAATTAAAACCCCTTCTTTTCCCATGTTAAGAACGGTATTTGAGGTTGGGGGCATTTTTCCGAAAACCATTCTTAACATGGGGAGGTCTTTATACTATGCTGGCTACTGTCATAAAAAGATACCAAAAAATGCAAAAAAAAAAAATTAAATAAAAAGAAGTAATAAAAATAAATCAACTATACAAAGTGCAAGTTTTTTTTGAAAAAATAAATAAATATGTAAAATAAATAGTAAGTTTACAGTAGATTTTATTTTTACTTTATTGTATTTATAGTTTTTTTTTCGGTTTCTTTGTTTGGAAATTCCTCTGCGTTTATTACTTTGCTAGGCTTAATCCGGTGACTGCTGGTCAACCCCAAACCATAATTAATGCAAAATCCAGAGGATTCAGGTCTAATTCTGCTAGAGTGCCAAACTTTCCTTATGCCTAATATGAAACTAAAAATTGCCTTAAAACTTAAATTAAAATTCTTTCCTAACTCCTCGTGCAGAGCCGAGAAACAGACTCTGTTAGCATGCAATAAAGAGAAGTAACAAAAACAATTATGTTAGAACCAGAAGAGTTTATTTTCCTTCAATAATCTTTAAAACAACTTGTAAACTTCAAGAAAATAATTTCCAAATTCAATATTTTATAAAGATAGCTTAAAATATTTTTAAATAAACTGTTTTTCAGAATTGCTTTTGAAAATAATTACTACGCTGTTGATAATACTGAATTTACTGTCATTATTTTTGTACATTATGTTCTCTAAACATGTACAAATAGTTCATTATCTACAAAAGAAAAAAATCCTTATACATTTTAGGTGGATTTGGTACATTCCATGCGATGATAAATGCTTTCATCCATTTTGCTATGTATGCATATTATGGGATTGCAGCATTGGGACCAACATTCCAAAAGTATCTTTGGTGGAAGAAACATTTAACCATTCTTCAATTAGTAAGTATAAAATTTACTTATAATTATTACAAGTTATAAAAAGCATTTCTTGGTTAAACACAATGTTTTTTTTATATAAACTTTAAAAATAATGTACAGCATTTAATTTGAAATTTACTAATTTTCAAAGTGCACTTTTATAAACTTTACTAAGTAAAATGCAAAAATTTAATTTAAATTGAATCTAAAAATTATCTTTGATTTATTTTATGTCATATACATTTTGTTGTTTTAAAAACAAAATGGAATTTTTACAACAAAATAATGGAATTTTTTTTAAATAAAACTATGCTTTATTTACAGATTCAGTGGAGAGAAAGAGAGCAATTAGTTAGGTTTATTTTATTTTTATTTATTTTTTATTATTTATTTAGTTTTTACTTTTTTTTTTTGGTAAAATATCATTGTGCTTTAAGTAAAAACTGAACTCATATATTTGTTATTTTCATTTTTGTTACAACAGTAGGAAATCAATTGTATTGATAAAAAAAATATTTTCCGGGGAATATTCTATTATTAACATACCTGAATAAGTGAAGAGTTATGTTATTGTAACTAAATGTTGTAGGAATATTTGACACCAGGACAGTAATGGGTACATTAATTGATAAAGGCGCGCGCACACACACACACACAAATATTTATATGAAAATAAATTTATGTTTGTGTAAATTTTGCACTTAGGCAATGTCAGGTAAGTTGGCTAGTGTGTATGTGTATATATATATATATATATATATATATGTGTGTGTGTCAGGTCATGTCATATGCTACTGTTACCATGTAACCCAGTACTACCTGCCTTATGGTCAGGTCACCGGCGACTAAACTGGTTCCCCCACCAGACTTGTTTGGTGAGGAGGGCGGCTAGTCTCCCTGAAGGATTAAAAACAAGACCTTTCAAAGGGAAAATGAACCATTTTTCAGGGTCAACGGCCAACTAGCACCGTGTGTGCTTGTGTGTATGTATGTGTGTGCTGGAGTGGAGAGGGCTCCCGTAAGCCGTGGTGAAGGCAACCTTTATAGGAGAAGCAAATCTCTGATTTAAAAAACCATAAAGCGGGAGACCAGTACCCGCATTAAGCTGGTCTGCAGTTTAACTTGTTGCTGGCTATCTTGCTCTTGCTTGTTGCTGAATCTCGACATTTTGAACAGAGAGAGAGACTTAGCTGTCGTACAAAGCTAAGACTCTGTAACACCATCTGTGTATAGATACTCCCTCAGGCATTTGTCTATAAAAATGGTCCTGTGGCGATGGAAGTCATTTTTGGGCTCATGGACTTTAAGTGTCTGGGGGAGTGGCACTCGTCTGACAAGACGTTGCAATCATCATATATATATAGTGCCATGCAAAATATTGAATACATTACATTTTTCTTCATAGCTCTAATTAGGGTTCAAGATTTTACCTAAAATTTGGTCAGTATATTCCTATTACTATTCTAACTTATATTTGGGCTAATGATGTTGTGTAGTCGGGGTTCATACCAGAGAAACATAAAACAGAAGATGATAATGACATTTATATACTGTTTATATCACGATGACGACTGTGATGATAAATCTTTTATCATATTATAATACGGAATTGAGAAAATATGATGCAACAGTTCTTGTTAACACAGATAGAGGGAAGATACATTATTGATGATGGCGAAGGGGACACCTAATACTTTGAGGGAGTTTTACAAAGTTCGTTTACAAGATGATAAAACAAATTTACTTTTTCATTTTGGACAGACAAAGACAACAATTGAAAGCCATGTTTAGTTTCAGAAGTTTCCGATGGTTTATTGTTCTATACAAGTCCTGGAGATGACTGGTTCTCAGTAGACGGTTGTTTTGTACAGAATTTTGTAGCCAAAGAGCAAAAGATTCTTCTCGTGTTGACACGAAGAAAACATATGCAAAAGGTTACTAAAGAAAAGGTTTAATTTTTATGGAGCAATTTTGGTTTTTGATTGGTTGGTAGCAGAATGTGAATTAATTTGATTCGTCAGTTCCTAGCAGCAGTGTTTATAAATAAAATTTCCCAACTGTGAGGAACCATACCCTCATTATAAGCCAAAAATATTGCAACCCCCACCCTTATTTTTTATATAATAGGAAGTCCTTTTTGGTTCATTTTTTATTCCGTTCAAAAAAAATATATATTTTATTATAAATTATTATAAAAATAGAATCATTTGGATCTTAAAATTTGAGCATGTAAAAACAAGCCTTTTTTTAATTTTGTGTATAGAAAAGAGAAATAAAAGAAATGGATTTTTATATTTACCTTAAAAAGGATGGGCATGTAAATACTTTTCTTATAACCTCCTCTGAGCTATGTTCATGTTCCGTTCTATCTCCTCTGGGATCTTCCGATCACTCGGTTGTATCAGTTAAGATAAAAATGAAATGCAACAAAGTCTTCTACCTCTGCATTCCATCTTTAAAAAGGATGTTTCCTCTATAGTATCAGACCTGGCTGAATGGTTAATTGTAGGTATAGACCGACTCATACCATCCAAAAAATTCCAACAAAAACCTAACAGCCATGCATGGTTCTCCCTAGAATGTGCTGTTACTATCGTGCACAGAAATTACTTTTTCCATAACTACCAACGTGATAGATGTACTGAAACTAAAGCTGCTTTCAGGACTGCCAACAACCACTGTAAAAGAGTAGTAAAAAATGCAAGAGAGCTATATGCTCAGTCCATTAAATCCGAAGTAGCTGAGCAGCGGCTTGGTTTCCACCAGTTTCTTAGCAAACAGGATCCTGAACAGAAGCGTGCATTCTATTCCAACCATCATCAATGGACCTGAGGTCATCTCGTCAGCATCAGACGAAGCCAAACTATTTGCCAAGAACTTTGCAGCTAATTCTACTCTGTGACCAAGGCTACCAACTCCCCGTATTTCCTCCTATAACAGACAACACATGAGTAAGTTGCTGGAATCCATATTAAATAAAGTAGTAGTCAACCACTTCAGCAGAAATAACCTTCTTAGTGACATGCAATATGGTTTTCGTTCTGCTAGATCTACAGCACATAGGATTAGTGAATCTCTCGACAAAGGCTAGGGTAATTGCTCTTGACATATCAAAGGCCTTTGATAAGGTATTGCAATTAAGGCCTACTTCACAAGATTTCCAGCTACAAAATATACTGGAAATGTGTTCTCAATTATTAAATCATTTCTCTCTGATAGGCTCATAAGAGTAGCGGTTGATGGGCAGAAATCTGAAGCCCACAGTATTAATGCTGTTGTCCCTTAAGGGTCCATCCTGGGCCAACTCTCTTCCTGATCTACATCAATAATTTCCCAAAACACATACTTAAATCATTCGTTGACATCTATGCTGATAACACAATCATCTATGGCAACACATCAAAGGCCATAAATGATGATGTTCTCTCTGATTCTCTCTCCTCTGATCTTGAGCGCGTGGTACAATGGGGGAAGATGTGGCTGATTACTTTTAATGCATCTAAAACCAAGCTTCTATCTTTACATCATCAATGCTCTGATCCCCATCTGGCATCAATTGAAATGAATGGCTCTCGTGTTGGGGAGGCTCCATGTTTTGACAAGCTTCTGGGATTGACCTTTACTCCTGATCTGAAATGGAACACGTACATCAAATCTGTTGCCAAGGTTGCTGGAAAAATGGTGGGATCCTTCTACATATCCCACCATTTTTTTATATAAAAGCCAAGTACGTTCAAGGATGGAGTACTGCTGCCATATCTGGGCAAGAGCTGCTAAAAACAGCCTATCCTGCTTTGACAGAGTACAAAATAGGCTTCGTAGTCTAGTGGGAGATTCCCTTTTATCTTCCTTGCAACCTCTCTACCACAGAAGGGACGTTGCAAACCTGTTGTTGTTTTATTGTTATTTCCATGGGAAATGCTCGCCTTAGCTCCAATCTCTGGTCCCCCCTCGCTAATCTTTCACGAAAAACACCCGTCTAGCTAAAACCACTATCAGTAATTTTCCCCACTCTTTATCTGTGCCTAAATCAAAACGTAGATTCCATGAACAAAGCTTCTTTCTTAGAAGTGCTTGCCTGTGGAACTCTCTTCCGTTTGCCTGTTTCCCACCTGACTACAACTTGGATGTCTTCAAGTCCAACATAAACAAGTTCCTGTTGAACTGCCCCCTTAAGTAAGACATTTTATTAGATCTCCATTACTAGCAATTACTACGATATTATCTTATTGATTACTGTACATACAATAACCTTTATCCCTGAGTTGCCTCCGGGCCTTGATAAGTGGTAACTTAGGAAAAAAAAAGAAGCCATTTCTTAAGTTCGATTATGCAGTCTTGTTCAAAAAAACATACATCTATATATATATAAAAATGTAACTCTTGGTTCGTTCGTAATTAATAGTCTAAATAACCACTGGACGGATGGCTTCCACATTTTGGTATAATATGTTTACGATACGCATGCATGTTTCTATATATCTCTTTGTAATTATAACATTATACGTAATTTTTCTATAATAAATATTTGGTTTTCTTTGTACGGATGGGCCATTTTTTTTATTTGGGGACAATTATTTCACACTGCGTGTCATCACTAAACGGAACTTTTATATACCAAATTGACTTTTTTCGTTTAAATATGGAATTATTTCTCTTTTGTTAATATATATATTTTTTTAATATTTCGTGTTTTATATATATAAAGTACACTTGTTGAATGTTATTTTCTTGATTATATTTGTTTGGGAGAAGTACAATTAAAAAAAAAAAAGATTAAAACGGAGCGAAATTTAAATTTCCATTCCATTTTTACTCTTTATGAATATTAAAAGAAAAATTACTAAACATTTATTAATAATGCCTCAGTTTTACAGACATTTGTTTTTAAATTTCTTAAATGACGACTTTTATCGTCTTTTTTTTAATAGCATTTGCGGATGGGTATACTGACATTTGTTTTAATTTCTTTTTAAATGACTTTTTATCGACTTTCTTTTTTTTAATAACATTTGCGGATGGGTAAAAAACGAAGAAAAAAAAATAACTAAACCATTTACTGATAATTCTCACTTTTACAAATATTTTTAACAAATAAATTTTATCAAAGTCAAGATACCAAGAAATTGTCAGTAAATGGCTTAGTTATTTTTTTCGTTATTTACCCATCCGCAAATGCTATTAAAATAAAAGTCATTTAAAAAGAAATTAAAAAAACAAATGTCAGCATACCCATCCGCAAATGCTATTAAAAATAAAGTCGATAAAATGTCTGTAAAAGTGAGGCATTATTAATAAATGTGGTAATCGTGAAGAAAGAGAGAGCCTGTTTCCTCCGTTTGACTATAGGTGGCGTTACTGTCTGTCCACCCAGTTACGGAAGCACAAAATGTATATAATGCCACCCTTGAAATAAAAATAAATGTTTTTGTTATATTTTAATTTTAAACATGGTTTGATTTTTTTGGGGTGGGGGGTGCAAACATATTTAAGTTTTGTTTTTTGTTTTTTCAAACATATTTACGTTTTTTTGTTGTTTGTTTTTGCAAGCATATTTAAGTTTTATTTTTCCAAACATTTACGTGTTGTTGCTTGTTTATTTTAAAACATTTACGTTTTTTTTTTTTTTGCAAGCATAAACTAAATATTTTTGAAATATTTTTCTTTTTGAAAAGTTTGCTTATGCACTTATTGGTACCGCGCTATTTTTTAATAGTAGTTTCAAGTAAGATTCAGGTTTTACAATATCCTTTTTCAAATATATATATATATATATATATATATATATATATATATATATATATATATATATATATATATTTGCGGAAAAGGTAAAATAAGTGCAGAAAAATTAAGAAAAAAAAGGGGGGGTCCATAAAAAAGATAAAAGAAAAAACGTTGATTTTTTTTATTATTATCATAAGAGCGTAAAAATACTCGCGGAAAAACGGTTGTACCCATAAATATGTTTAAAAGAAAAATATAGCAAAAACATTTAGTTTATGCTTGCAAAAAAAAAACGTAAATGTTTAAAAATAAACAAGCATCAAAACGTAAATGTTTGGAAAAATAAAACTTAAATATGTTTGCAAAAAAAATAAAACTTAAATATGTTTGCACAAAAAAAAAAAGAAACATGTTTAAAATTAAAATATAACAAAAACATTTATTTTTATTTCAAAGGTGGCATTATATACATTTTGTACTTCCGTAACTGGGTGGACAGACAGTAACGCCACCTATAGTCGAACGGAGGAAACAGGCTCTCTCTTTCTTCACGATTACCATAAATGTTTAGTAATTTTTCTTTTAATATTTATAAAGAGTAAAACTTTTTTCAAAATAAATGTTTATTTTTAAATCGTTTAGTTACTACGACAACGTCAGTAAATAAAAAAAAAAGTGTTACGTGAACGTGCACTTGTTTCAGAAAGGGAGCGATGCAACACGTGTTTTTTTATGCTGGTTGCCATGGAACTCAACGCCCAAGGAGTGCTAAATTCTGTTTTCCAAAAGAAACGTTTACTACCAACTTTCTTTAAAAAAAAAAAAAAGTGCAAGTTTTCCTGAAAAAAAAAACCCTTTCACCTAACAATTTATGGCAAAAATAGCGACCCATAAAAATCTGGGGTGCTTCTACACTTTATTGCCGAAATTGGAGACACCATTTTTTTCACGCACTTGCTATCCAAATCTAGGGGAGACATCATTATATGGCCGAACGATTGTTTCCGGAAAGGGAAAGAATAAATTTACCAAAATTAACATTTATTACTTGCGGAAACGTTAAATTAAACTAAAATTATCGTTTATTACTTCCAGAAACTTGGTGAACCGATATTACTGGAGAAAATGAATCTTGACGATTCAAAAAAATGTTTAAAATTATTTGTTAGGAAAAAAAAAAAAACTATTTCATAAAAGTCCAATGTTGCTTTAAAAGTAAATAAAGAAAGTGAAAGAGAACATATATCCGTAATTGTTTAATTGGAAATGTTTCGATTTAATTAATGAGAACGGGAAAGTTTTTCATGGAAGAATTTTTTAAAAAATTTTTTATTAAAAACAGAAAATTGAAATGATATATTCATAATAGTTCAACCTGGGCGAGCGCCATTTGAAAACCAAAACAAAACCAAAACATTTATTAGTTTTTTTGTTTGTTTGTTTATTTTTTCGTTTGTGTGTTTTGTTTTTTGGGGTTTTCTTTTCGAACAAATAAATAATTTTAAACATTATTTTGAATCGTCAAGATTCATTTTCTCCAGTAATATCGGTTTACCAAGTTTCTGGAAGTAATAAATGATAATTTTAGTTTAAGGGAGTAATAAATGTTAATTTTGGTAAATTTATTTAGTTTAATTTATCATTTCCGAAAGTAATAAATGTAAATTTTGGTAAATTTATTCTTTCCCTTTCCGGAAGCAATCGTTCGGCCTTATAATGATGTCTTCCCTAGATTTGGATAGCAAGTGCGTGAAAAAAATGGTGTCTCCAATTTCAATATTAAAGTGTACAAACACCAAATCTGCTAGCTGAGTGACAAATCTGCTTAAAATATTGAAAAAAATAATAGAAATATTATTTTTTATTTTTTAGAAAACAGTGTTTACAAAATGTTTACAAAATCCGGCATGCCTTCATGCAGCCATTTATTTACGTAATAAAATCAATAGAATTTTACGAGTTAAATATTTTTCAATTTTTAAACTTTAAAAATCTATCAAAATTTTTCTATTGATTCAATTTTTACGATATTTTCAGGGTCAATGTGAAATTTTAATGCTCTTTCCAATGAACCAAATATAATATTTTAGACAAACGTTTTTTTTTTGTTTTTCAAATTCACACCTCATTTTGAAATGTTTATTAAAATTTTAATAATTAATTCATGTGTCAAAGTTTTATATATCACAAATTGAAGATAAAAGATCAATAAAGAAAATATTCCAATTTAAAACAAAAAAGAATAGTTTTTTTAAAATTTACCTGCAAAGTCCAAAGTGTAAAACTTTTTTTTTTTTTTTTTTTTTTAAAGACACGTTGATTTTTTTTTTTTTAAATGAAAGCTCATGTTATGCTTACGTCGTCAAGTAAATACCAGACGCTGACAGCAAATTTTTCTATCTCATTGAAAGTTTTCTTTTTTTAGATATTAAAAAAAATAAAATTAGTTGATGAAGAAGTATTAAAATATATCAATCAAAAACTTGTGTATTTCATTAAAAGAATTTTTTTTAAATTGATTAAGCAGATTTTTTGTTCTAGGGGAAAAACTTATGAGTGAATGTGCGTTTCTTTTTTAACTACGGAGGATGAAAAATACTAATTTTGGTTAACAAACGCAATAAAAAAAAGAGGCATTATTTATGCCCTTGGATGAAACCATACTTCATAAATTTCATTTTAGCAGCAGCAGCTATTTAACGCTTCGCGCAAAACATGTTACAAAAATGCGATTTTCTAAGACCCTCGCTTTAGAAAATCCTTTTATTTAAAAAATACATGGAATTTAAAATATAAATATGGATAAATTCTTAACAATGAAGAATGGAACTACCCATTTAATAATATTTTTAGTTGGTAAGTGATATTTTTTGCATATATATATACAAATATACATATATTTTATGAGCAAGTCAAAATATATTGATTTTCTTTATATTTTTTAAAAGAAAACCTCTTTAAAGAAACAAATATTGCATAATTTGCTATTAAACCTGCTATTTTTTTTTAAATTTGGTCTTTGCTCCTTTAATTGAAAAAAAAATTAGGGTTTGAATTGTATTTCCAAGTAGTTATAAGCTTAAAAAATAGTAAGTTGAATTATTAAGGTTCTGATCATCATTTTTAATGGCCACTTTCTGATACACCTATAGAACCTCTCCCAAACATACTGGCAATAATTTAGTTTCATCCTTTCTTTCAGTGTTTCCAATAAGGGGGGTTGATGTACTAGGATTTGTAGCGCTAAAAGCCCACAGAAAAAATTGAACAAAAGACAAAATTAAAGAGAATGGTACTCATGCAGAATTTAACCCCCCTCCCCGCACCAGATTCCAATTAGTTTAGGGTTCGACCGGCAATCACCGGATTCAGCCGAGCGTTGTTCAAATGTTGAAACACTAAACCAACATTTTATTTATTTTTTTGCAGAATTAATTAATGATGGGAGTATTTTTTCTGTTTATTTTCTTAACATCTATTGACAAAAAAAAAACGTACATTCTCTTGAAAAAAAATCTAACTTTTCTCTACTTTCACCTAACTATTTACAGTGTTCATATAAAACATTCATTTTTTTTTCTTTTTATAATAAAAATTCTGTTTTCAAAAAGAAATGTTTACTGCCAACTTTCTTTTAAAAAAAAATTCCTGGGGAAAAAAAACAAACTTTCACCTAACAATTTATGGTAAAAAATTCACCTTTTCTGGGGAAAAAACCCCTAACTTTTATTGATAAAAAAAAATTGCAAAAACAATAAAATAAATAAACAATACAAAA
>NC_136484.1:81190819-81215819 GCF_053919585.1 Euprymna scolopes
CATCCACCAGTCGCAGAAGAACACAGGTGCAACAGACTGGGTAAGTCCATTTTTTTTGCTGGTTCCCTCTTTTGTATGCTTTGCTCGGTTTCAGCGGCTGTCTGTGTTTTGTGTTGGGTGCTGTTCAACCTTGTAGGGGCGAGGAGCAGTAGGAGTGGTGAAAAAAACATATAATAAGACAATGCATTCTCAGGGGGGATTCGGGGTGGGTCAATCGATGGGGGAGGGGTCAGGGCAGACTGTTGAACTGCAGATGACCATGGAGCGGCCACTGTGGGGGGTTAGCATACCCGCATATGGGGGAGACCCGAGGGGAGTCAAGGAGTGGTTGGCGATCATAGAAAAAAAAAGATTAGTATATGGTTTGACAGAAAGGGAAATGGTTCTGCTAGCCTGCGACGGTGCAACCGAGGTTACCTCGGAATATATATGCAAATGCTTGGAAAGTAACCCAAGCATAGCCTGGTCTGATTTTCACAATCAGGTGAAGAGGAAATTCGCCGGCGAAAAGACCACGGTGCAGGCGGTGGATGAACTGGTCGACCGCATGCAGGAACTGGCGGTCCTGGCGTATCCAGTGTCTGAACACCGCGAGATGCCTACAACCCAAGCAATGCTAGTTGACACGATGGGGGATGCATTGCGGGACAAAGCAACCAAGATAGAGGTGCTAAAGAGTTGCCCAGACACTCTAGAAGAAGCACGCAAAATAGCTAAGAACTATGTGTGGTTGCGGAAAAGAATAATGGGGAGAAATCGCGAAATGGGAGTGGGGAACTCGGGAACAGAATGAGATATGGGGCCGGAGGATTCGCTCGGGGCCAGCCTGGATTTGTGTGCTGGACCTGTGGGGGCGAGGGACATCGGTCAAGTGTGTGCCCCACTGTCTACGAGAAGACACCCCGACAGAATGGGAGAGTCAGAGTGGGCATCGTAAAGACCGAGCTGAACGCGTGTCAGAGAAGAGGCAAAATTGACCGCTTCTCCTACAGCCACCAGTCCCACAGGTGTTGGCGGTGTGGAGACCATATTAGGAGGGACTGTCCTGACCGGAGGAAAAGCCACTCGAGGGCGAAAGATCCTCTGTAGAGAAGGAACCAGAACCAAACCCCACCCCCTCGGCGAACCTGTAGAGAAAGAGAGGTAGGGCAGACAGGTAGGGTTGGAAAGAAACCACTGTCACAAGTTGCAATGCTCACGGGAGCGGGGTACCAGGAGAGAACCCTGAAACAGGAAAAGAGGAGAGCCCAGGTGTTCCCTCCGCTCACCAAAAAGGGAGAACTCACCTGTAATGTGACGATAGGAGCCACGCAGGTGAAGGCTCTGGTTGACACCGGAGCGATAATATCCCTAATAGACGCGGACGTCTATCGGACGGTAGCAGGGAGGAGAAGGTTGTACCCGTCGGATGTGGAGCTCAGTCAGGCCGACGGTAGCTGGATGTCGGTGGCAGGGAAGGTATGGCTACCCGTACGAGCGGCCGGAAAGAAAGAGAATTTCCCCCTGTATGTGGTATCCAGGCTATGCAACGAAATGATTCTGGGAGAGGATTTGCTCCGAGCGAGGGGAGCCACTCTGAGTTTTAATCCAGACATGCTAACGGTGAGAGGGGTGAAGATACCGCTAGGTGACGCGAGGTCTGTCCCTCTTCCTGTGGGAGCTGACAGCAACAGGAAGCTTCCCCCAAGAAATGTCGGGTCCTGTATGGGCAAGGTGGATAGCACCAAGGAACAGGGAGAAAAATTGTCCCAAGTCAACCGAGTAGCGAGGTATAAGGTTAATAAGGAGGGAGTAATTCTTACAGATCCAGTGGTCCGAGAATCAGGGACGGTCCCCAAGGCGACGGCCGATAGGACGGATAGGACCAGGAAGGTCAAGAAGAAAAAAAAGGCAGCGTTTACTGGACAGTTAAGACAGGGTGACCAAGTTTGGATGAAGGAGACGGGTAAAAAGATAAAGAATCCCGGGGGTAGTCAAACGCGAGGTGAGGACAGAGTTCCTGACTATAGGGACGACACCGAGCGACGGTTTAAGACAAGAGAGACGACCTCTATAGAGCCTAGAAATATAGAGACGGACGGAAGGTTGGAACGGGAAATTGCAGGGTTCCACTCCACCAGCTATAGGAGGTCACGAAGAGCAGCCGCGGCTCGTGAAGAAAAGACAGTTGAATGGCAGTTGACCGCAGAGTCAGCTGAGGAGTTGAGCGAATGGGATGAAGAGTGTCCAATACCTATCTCCTGGCTCCAGCAAATGGGGAGAGGTGAACCGAGGCTGCCGTTGAGGGGAGCAAGGGACTCCCTGTCCCAGGAGTAGTGTGACGTCCTTCCACCAAGGACCAGTGGGGGTTAGTAGGACAGAGACGGGAGCTTGGAACAACATCTCCTGGTTGAAATGTGGTGCAATTGTTTTCTCTGTGGATGCATGGAGGGCCCCCATGTGTTCGCACTGTTGGTAGATTGTGTCGCGGACTGACCTTGGAGGTAGCTAGGGACTAAAACGGAAAGCTTCAGGGGGGGGGGCTTAAATAGCAGAAAAGAGCTATAAGTAATTTAGAAGTATCTCGCAGTGAACGGAGAGAGTAATTTAGCACAAGAAAGTCGCATATTGAGCGAGGGTGTCTTGGGGGAATTTAAACTGTCGAAAAAAAAGGGCTTGGCCTGAAATTTTCCCAGTTGAAGGAAAACTGTAATAATTAAATCGTGGGGAAGCAGTTTTGGACTGTAGAGAGAACCACATGATGTTAGCGGCACTTACTTTTGAGAGGAGGCTTAAGTAATTGAGCAGTTCGGGAACTTTGACGAAACATTTTAGCTGGATATCGGCTGTATTTTTATGTAGCGATGTTGAACGCTGTTGTGAGAATTAAACTGTGCAGAGGTGTTTTTTGTGTATGCAGCGAGAAAAAAAAAATTGAGATATAAATTTCCGAGAGTTGAATTGATTTTTGGAAGAAAAAAAATTTTTTGCACCTCAGTCGGATTCGAAACCGACGGTACTGAGGGCAATTCGAATTTTGACTGCATGACAGTGAAGTAGCCTGACCTCAAAGCACTCAGAGATAGGTGAATCGCTGTGGAGATGCGACGACCACGACATGCTTGGTTCGGGTCCTTGCAGTCACCAGAGTACCACATTTACTCCGTTTTCGTTTCGCTGACTTCGGTCGTTGCAGAGTGGATAGGATTGGATTTCAATAGGGCAATCCATCGAGGAGGGATGTGGCAGCCTGAGCAGGCGGTGGTGATATTGCAGTGTATGTTGGATTGTGTAGTGGACTTTCGGTCAGCACCCAAGTTGTGGATAACTTGACAAAGACTAAAGTTACTTCTCATGAAAGAGGAGAACTATTTATGGCACAATGGGAGATTCCATTGTGCACACATGGGCCAGTCTATTCTTTGGATTGTGATTGACTGAATCACCTGATTGGATATGCTTGTACATAAATCTCTGTGAGGCCCTGATTGTATATGCTTGTACATAAATACAGCTCAATCTGGTGTCTGTCTTGTGCATAAGCTGGACCCTTGGTAAGTGTTGCTGCTATTATTATTGTTGTTGTTGTTGTTGTGTGTTATTGACTAACACAGTTCTTTTGATTATTCTACACAGAGTTGCATCCACGATTAGGAAGCCAAGTTGGTCCGGTGACAGGTGGTTGGACCGAGCAGGCGAGGAGATAACTAAGGATGAGAAATCTCCTCAACAAAGAAATTAGAAACGATAGAGAACGATCCGAAAGTGCTAGCACCGCTGGCGAAAATAGTGAGTCTGTGCCGAATGTCACCAGGGTGGAGGTGACCGCGTTGAGAGGATTATTTTTCCAGGTGCAGATATTTAGAGGAGAAGTGACTAATATAGTTGACGTCATAATGACAGGACTGTAAGAATTGGACTATCTGGTGTAGACATATTTTAAATTGTTGGCTGTGGCCGGTGGGACAGTCGCTGATGTTAATCTCGGAACGTGTATGTGCGCAGTTAGGTGTGTTGTCATCGGGAAACCTGTCACCCCAGCATAGTGACCACGGGAAGGTTGAGAGACGTATTATTGAAAATACAGGTTGAGCTACTGCATGATTTAAGGTTGCTTGTGGACCTCGTTAGACAGGCACTGCAGTGCTATGTTGCACTGGGGGGGGGGGGGCACCACTAGAACACAGATGGCCGAGTAGCTGAGCGAAAGAAGGGTGCCAGCGGAGGCAGCCCCGGTTGTGACAGACGCGGTGGAAAGAACGGAGAACGAGTCGGTTCAGATGCCGCCTAAAATGACTCTTAAAATTGTAAGAAAGTAGACCAGAGACAAACAAAGAGAGAACACACCTACAAACACACACACACACACACACGCACGCACACAGCAAACACACACAAAAAAAAGGAAAAATTGAATGACACATCTTACACCTGTAAACCAAAGACAAACAGAGACAGAAGAAGAGGGAACGCACCTACCCACACTCACCTAACAAACAAGAGACTTTTCTTTTCCTTTCGTTCCGCTTGTTTTTTTTTTTGTTTTGTTTTGTGTTTTTTTGTTCTGTTTTTTTTTTGTTTTTGTTGATTTCTTACTACCAAACCGAACATTCAAATTCCTAGAGACGTTATCACTTTTGGCATGCGATTAAAATGTCCTAAAAAAAAAGAGGGGCTGGCCCACGATTTACGAATGTTTTTTTCTTTCTCTCTCTTTAAATCGGTCAGTGCAGTTGGCAATCCAGCCATCTGAGAAACAATTCACCTGGGAGAATTAAGATGTATTTTACGATGTAAAAGACAGGTCGTGGGGAGGGAGGCAGAATGAGACAGGGATCCGAGAAAAGAGGGGGGGGCGAACGACAGGCATAGAAAAAAGGGCAGTTGTGAACAGAAGAAAAAAAAATAAAAAGGAGAAAAAAATGTAGATAGGGCCAGATGTGGAGGGATACTTCTTTTGGCCAAGAAAGCTGTAACGCTAATTGACCATGACAGTCAGTGACATACGTGAGTGGAAGGAAGCATACCAATGAAATTCCAATTTACAAAGCGACCATTGTTGACGGGCCCCCTGGTGCGTGGGTGGCCTCTACTGAAAAGACGCGTGGCCTTTGTGGAATTGGATTTGGTTCATTTTTATGATCCCTCAAAGTTAATTGAACGAGACCATTCTGGTTTTAATGGCCCGTCAAATTCTATTAGGCACATGCCAGCTGAGATATTCCACGCGATTGCCAACAGAAGAAGAAGAAACAGCCCCTTTTTTGGGCATAGGCAGCCTGGTGAAGATTTAAGTGACAGCGGTTCCGGCATCCTGATTGACTAAAGGGCCGAATGAGAGAAAAAGAAGAAGATTTAGCTCCCGCCCCCACAATATAAGCAGCAAGTTTTGAGAGACTGAGACTCAGAGACCGACAGACACTGGGAGACATTCTGCTCCCCTGGGCTCGAACGAGCGAAAAAGCACCTCATCGATTGACCTGCCACGTATTTTTAGTTTTCACCGAAAAAGAAATAACTTTGCAGTTAACAAACGGCCAGTCCCTAATTTATTAGTGAAATACGAAACGACGATTGTAACCTTTTATGAATAACAAGGAATTTTGAATCACAAAAAAAGAAAAAAAACAAGTGTCGACTTCTCTTTTTTTAATTTGTTTGGCATGGTTGCAGGAACGCTCGACGAGTCTCTTTCAGGTACTGGCCGCTAACATTCTCATCAGAAGACACGAGGACCAACAATCGGGGAACATCCACCACTAGGCAACACACGGGTGACTTAAGTGTCACATATATATGTATTAATATTAGTGTTGGGACGATTCCTAATTTTTATACGATTCCGATTCCAGGAAAATATTGATTAACGATTCCGATACCAAGTACAATTCCGATTCCTAGGGAATTGTTTTGAAATATACCAGGTAGTTTTATACTTATGGTCGGTAGTTCCCAAATATGTTCCCTAACTTTGGAAGAGATATTTTATGTCTACACCGTCGTGTTTTGGTGTAAATAAAATTATTATATAGTAAACTAAACGGAAAAATTAGCAAAATTTATTTTAGAGAAAATTTATTTTACTTAATTGGAATACAGAAAAAAAACAAAGAAAATAGAATTTATCCTTCAGAGCAAAAACAAATAAAATAGAATTTATATAACAGAACAAAAACAAGAAAATTAGAGAATGAATTAACACGATTCATTATTTTACTCCTCATAATTTATAGATTTAATGAATTAAATAAAAAAAAATATAGCGGAAGAGAAAGAAAATATATACTAATTAAATATAAAAAAAGATAAATATTTAATTTAATAATTTATAAATGAATGTGCGTAATGAAAAAAACAATATACCACGTGACATGGCGCTGTAGATACAAAATAACCCTTCCAAAGTTAACGACTACATTTGAGAAATACCATTAATCGAAAGTTTTTGTGTTTTATACCAAAAGGTAGGTATAGCGAAAAGTTACAAGTAAAGGAATTTCAAAAACGATTTTTTGTTTGGCTATTGATAGTTGTATTTGTGACGGCAGTTCTTCAGACCTCCATAATTCACAAAGAGTAGTTAACACCTATTGTTTTTTCTTACTTTTCATTACTTTTACACATTGTTTCTAACGTGAAGAATAAGTTTAGCCAAACTAATTTTTAAATAGAGTATATCAAAGGAACACATATAAAAATGATACCACTATAAAAAACAAATGAAATACTAGATAAAATTGAGCAAAAATAGTTACCAAAATTACAGAAAAAGATAAAACAAAACAAAAAATGGTGAAGTTTGTTGAGTGAAATGAATTATTGAAAGAAAATTAATTGAACTAATAGAAATGTTAAATAAAAAAAATGTCACATTTCAATATTTTTTTAATAATTAAATTCTCAGGGTTGTTGAAATTAAAAATTAAGTGATTTTTTTTTATTAGACTTATTTCGAAGCTTGTTACCTTGAAAAATACATTTTAAACCCTGTTTTTTTGTATAAATGAATTAAAAAAAAAAAAACGCAATTAAAAAAATTTAATTGATAATTGAAACTTTAAAAACATTAAACATTGAAAAATTACTTATCTCACAAATTAACATCCAATAAAGTAGATCCAGTCTTCATACAGGAATTCGGTTATAATAAATATATCTTTCCCAAACTTAAAAATTAAATCTTTTTTTTTTTTTTTTGGAGAGAGAGTGCTTTAAAATCGCCGGGGAATGCTGCCTAAAATTTTAAAGAAGTAAATTTTAGGAGTTTAGTGCCTTTCAAAGACGGTTATCATAATTTATTATCATCCTTTAATTTCCTTTTTTCCTTCCCCACACCTTTCCATGTGGTTCAGTAGTTAACCAGTGCTCCTGTTGCTGTCAGTTAGCTATCTTTACCTAAGTTTTAATTTCTAGTTAAAAGAATTTTTCATGAATAGAATCAGCATTTTTTTAAATTATTTTTTTAGTTGCATATATTGTATTTACTCTTTGAAGTTAAGGAAGGTTAAAAAAATTGGTGACTTAGGCAAAAAAAAAAAGACACTGCGATTTCGACCCTCACTAATAAAACTGCTCTGAGTGACTAGTTGGTAATTTTTTGTTCCTTTTCTTTTTTATTTTGCTCCTCCAATTTATTTGGATGCTTCATAGTTAAATGTTTTAACATGTTGGTTGTGGTCATGTTAGATGGTTTTGTTCCTCGCGATATTTTAATTTGACAGACTTTGCAAATGGCTTTCAACTCATGATCTTCATCAACTTCAAAAAGTTTCCAGGCAAGACTTTTTTTGGACTTTGAGGCCATATTAGAAAATTCAGTTTATCTGTAAAAACAAATTTACTATTAAATTTTGTTTTAAAGCTAGTCACTTATTTGGATAATTAATTGATAATAATCTGCTAAAAAAGACAAAAAGAAAAAAATATAAAGGGATGGAGCGGTAAATTGTACCAACCAGTAGTTAACAAAAAAAAAAAAAACTTATAGAATTTAATTTTTGAAACCAATGTATAGAAGTTTACATAATGAAATGCAAATATGCATTTCTTTTGAATTTTTTTTTTTGTTGACTGTGTTCAATTCACACATGGTTGATGCGGTTCAATATTGCTAAACTATAAGTCTTAAGTAAAATTCTATTTATAAATACTTTTTAAAATGAAATTATTTAATTAATCGTAAATATTATTTAGACATAAAAATTAATTGATTACAACACCTTTTAAAAAATATATATTAATTTCTTTTTCGTTCGGCAAAAAACTGCGTCAAACACTTTTTTTTTAATTTTCAATTTAAAATTCTAGAAAAAAGATTATATTATTCTGCTTTTAATATAATCAAATTCAGGGTTTTATCTTTCTGGAGAAAAAAATTTTAAAAATGGATTTTATTTCAATGAAATTTAAAAAAAAAAAAACAACTTGACTGAATTGAATTAATTACCCTTAAATTAACGAAGGGGTTGTTTAATAACTTTAGGTTTGGAAGAGATAGGTATGGGGTCGGTTTTTTTGAAACTTCAAAAGAAGCCAACTACTGTCCAAATTTTGCGAAATAATACAACGTGATCAATTTCATTTTAGAGATATTTCTTTCAAAAGCCTTCTTTTAAAAAAAGAAAAAAAAAGTATATTGTTCTATTAAACCTTTTACTATTTAAATAATTTGACTTTGCTCATTTTAAGAAAATATAAGTTGAAAAAGCATTTTCATTCACTATTAGAAGATTTGTCAGTAAAAAAAACAGTCACCAAAAAGATAAGCGTTTTTTTTTATTATTTTTACTCGCAATGTAGAGCCCTGCTTACTTCTTTTCAAGTTAACTCTTTTGTAGTTTTGATCACAATAGATCTGAATGAATGAACCTTGTAAGGGAGGGGGCACTAAGCATTGCCCTGTTAATAATGAATTTCTTTGGTTTCTTTTTATAACATGCTACATTTCTCTCTTGCAGTTAGAAATATCAGGAATTTTTTTTTTTTTCAACATCAGACTAAAAGAATCATAATGAAGGAATCGGAAAATTAAGGTATTTTTTAACGATGCGATTCCGATGCCTCCCAAAATACACGATTCTTACGGTTAACGATTCCGATTAATCGTCCCACCACTAATTAATATATATATATATATATATGTATTTATGTATGTATTTATATGTATTTATATGTATTTATGTATATATATGTATTTATGTATTTTCAATGATTTTTTTAAAATGCAACAGAATGTACATGTACACACACACACACACACACACACACATATATATATTATATATATATATATACATTAATACGTATATTTATACATTAATACATATATATATACATAAATATTTATATATATATATATATATATATATATGTATAAATATTTATGTATATATATATATATATGTATTAATGTATAAATATACGTATTAATGTATATATATATATATAATATATATATATGTGTGTGTGTGTGTGTGTGTACATGTACATTCTGTTGCATTTTAAAAAAATCATTGAAAATTTTATATCTATATCATTAATTGCTAGATGAAAGATAATGTTTTTAAAGTGCAACAAAATGTACATTACATAAAATAAATCCAAGGTAATTTTTTGATTCAATTTAATTTAAATTTTTATACCTTACTTTGTAAAATTTATAAAAGTGCACTTTGAAGATAAATAAATTTCAAATTGAATCTTGTACCTTTACTTTTAAAGCCTATAGTAAAACCATTTTGTTTAACAATTTTCCTGCCTTGGATGAAATACTTTTCTAACTTGTATCTCATCTTTTTAAGATTATATTTTATTTAATTTATTAATTTGGATTAATAAAAATGAATTTTCAAAAAATAGTGAAGTAATGTTACTCATCTTAGAAGGAAATTTGATATTACAATAAACATATTCAGAATCACTAATAATGTTCCATTTTTCTTCATTTTTCACAATACAAGTGAAATGACCAAAATCATATATATCCAATGTATGTATTATGGCAGCATTTAATTTAAAATTTGTGCCAAAAATATTTTGCTTTTTTGTATTAAAATACATAATTTCAGCATTTATTCTTTTAAAAACATCATTGATGATTGAAAATCGGTTAAGTGCAGCACACAAATATTTCATTCTTTCAGGAAAAGTATAAGTAACTTTTTTCAAGTGTTCAGTTTTTTGCTGACACTCATTGCAATATTTAATGGCATAGGAATCAGTTTTAAGTACATTTTTAAATTGCTGGCGACCATCAATGGGATGTAGTGTAAGAGTTATTTGTTTGGTATTATTTCCAATTAGAGTAGTCTGTAAATGACAGCCAACTTGGTGTCTACAGTTGCACTGACCATTTTCCAGTCTCTGACAATA
Source organism: Euprymna scolopes (assembly GCF_053919585.1). Classification (NCBI taxonomy): domain Eukaryota; kingdom Metazoa; phylum Mollusca; class Cephalopoda; order Sepiida; family Sepiolidae; genus Euprymna; species Euprymna scolopes. Next base: position 81,201,170 of record NC_136484.1, read on the forward strand.
AACCTTGTGTTTTCTGATACATTTTCTGGTTCTATTCTCCTCAAAAACAAATAATTCTTGAGCACTGTTGGGACATGTGTTCAATAAATGTTCCCAAAATTCAATCTTGTTGTCCTCCATCATTAAATATTCCACCCATCATTTCTCTTAAATCAGCAACACTGTGGCTGCCAGGAACTATTTTAGTTCCTTATCAATTGTTGAATTGGCAATTCTATGGTTGGATCTGTTTTAATAATGTTAGTGAAATAAGGAAGCTGTTGATAAATAATCTGAATAATACAATTAGCAAAACAAGAATTGTTTGTATTAATTTAAAATCTAATTGAACACTGTCACACTTGCCACTTCTTTTGAGGTGTTTTATAGGAGGATTTTCATTTAATAGGAACTCAATATCAATTTCTTTTTTTGCGCTTTTTCGAATTATTTGTTTTATAAAATGACAAATTAGGTGGCTTTACACAGCATGGATCAAGTCGGGGCAAATCAAGTCGATTTCTTTTAGCTTTTAATTTATATTTATATATATTCATTCCATGCACTTTTGTCACACATTAATAATTTATAAGAGTCTAAATCAATTAAATAAACATTACACAATTTTCTTGCACGTGATAATGCAACATAGGCCATTCCAGCTGAAAACACATCCGATCTTAAGTCAACTATAATGCCATCAACCGAAATTCCTTGAGTTTATGTACAGTAAGACCATAACTCAATGACAAAGGTATCTGACTTCTAGTGACAAAAAGTCCTGGTGAAACTTCATAATCAGCTTGTATATGTTCAATGTCAACAGCTTCATCCATATTGTCAAATTGTACAGTCACAGAAAAAACATTGTCATTTTTAAAATTAATATCAGTAATTATTCCCATCGTACCATTGCACAGACCTTTATTTACATCAATATTTTGTCTCAAAATGCACCGAGCCCCAATCGCAATTCTTAGTACAGTTTCAAGACCAGCTGTAATGGAAACTTTGTTAGCTTTAAGCCTTTTAGGCTGTTTTTTTAAAGTTCTTTTTATTAGATGACTTTTGTCTCATATTTGAATCTACAGCTGCGATTTCAACTGCCATTGATTTCCAACATTTTATTATTAATTTCATTCACAGCTTCATTTGTTGGCAAAATGCAAATTATATTCATTTCCTTTTGCTTTTCTATCAAAAGATTAGCAACTTCTAATAGATTAGCTTTTCGTTTGGTATTAATTCTGTGAGAATTTAAAATTTTAATGTCGTTATCATTTGGTAATCCCAATCTAATTCTATTTAAAATTTCACCAAAGTTTTCAGTGTCATCTTTTTGTCGCATATTAATTGTTAATTCATCATAATCAAAATAAGACCATAAATTTAGACCAGCTATTCCTAAACCTGATTTTTTTGCATCATAAATTGAAATTTTTGAAAATACAGGTTTTTCATTCACAGAAGGAAGCTGAAATAAATCACCAAAAGTAACTATGGACATTTTTGCAAATGGAAAAAATTTTTTCTTGAATCACCAAATATTTCTTGCAAACGTTGATGAATAAATGCCAATTGCAAATGGCTAATCATGCTTATTTCATCAATGATGAACAATCTTACATAACTAAGCATAAATCTCATTTCCTTAAGCTTAGTTTTAGATAATTCTTCATACTTTGGTGTAGAACCATGCTGCACTTTTAGTTGAAAAACTCTGTGGCAAGTTGATCCTTTCAACAAGAAAGCACTGACACTTGTTGGGGCACAAATTATGACTGTTGCACCATTTACAGCTGGATAAATGAATGATAATTTATCTGCTAGTGCATTGATCAAGAAGGACTTTCCCACACCGCCTTGACCACTAATAAATTTCAGCACTTGTGGACAGTCATCATAATTGCATCTTGGAATTGGTTTTTCCTCATTCCAATGGAAATTTCTTTGCTCAATTTTAGCAATAATTTCATCATAAAAAGCCTTTTGAATTTGGTTGAGTTTTTGCTCATTTTCCAATACTTTTTCTTGAGTAACGTCTTATTTGAGGTTCAAATCCACCTCACCATCAAATTCATCTTTTCCAATCACATTAATTTGACCATCACAATCATTTTCATTATCTTCATCATGGTTATTATCAATGAATTTTTTGGCTTCTTGTTCCCAAACTTTGGCCTTTTCAATGGCTTCATTCATTTTCTTTTTAACAATAACATAATTCCTCATTTCAGATATGGAAGAGGCATTTTTCTTAAATGATTCAGCATAAGAATTACAACCATCAAGCAAATCAATTTCTTTCTAGACGCCATGATTTGAACAACATCAATAGATTATGAAAAACGCGCTCTTTTGTCTCTGAAGTTAATTTCACATTTGGAGTTTTAACAGCTTTTTCTTTAACTTTACAGAAATAACCTAAGTTATTTTTAAGTTTCATTTCATCACTTTGATCATTTATTTTTAGATATTTGATTCCCTCATAATTTCTAGCAACATAATATAAGCTTTTGTTTTCCATTGAATCAGGTCTATTTGGATACCAAGTTTCAACCATATTGCCATAGTACAATTCTGTACAATCAGAAGACAGATTATCTAATTCTTTTTGTGGCAAAAATCTATGGGTTCTATATTAAGGCATGTCTGCACCAACCCACACAACAGTCTCAGATGCTCCAAACAAATGGTGTCCCAACAACTTATCAGCTACTTCATAAGCCCCTAAATCTCTTTTAGCTAGAAATGAAAGACCAGCATTTTTGTATTTACTATAAAGAGATTTAGAGTGGTCCAATGACCACACACCTTCAGTCTCACCTTTTTCATATTTAGTTTGATAGTTGGTGATATAATGATTCAATACCATTGAACTTTCCGAGATGTATTGTATATCAATATTAGATTTCCACATCATCAAAAGTGCAAGATTATAATCATTAATATACTGTTCTTCAGGCTTTCTTTCCAAGTTATAAAGTTTTAGTACTTTTTTGCCACGTTTATGTGATTGAACACTTTCCTTAACAGTGTTAAACTTGAACTGTCCAACACCTCTGGGAAATCCATATCTACAAATGGTGTAAAATCTATTATTAACAAATTTTCTGCGATAACAAGATCCAGTACATGTATGACGTTGCAATTTAGTAACCAAATATGACAAATTTTGAGATTGAAATTGAGATGGAAGATGGCAAGTAAATTTTGTTTCAATAAATTTCTGGACATCTGATGAAGAATCTTTATTAAAAACTGACGCATTTTCACAATATAATTTCATGTGTACATGAGGAGCACATCTGTGTTGGTACTCTAGATGCAAAAAATAATGATTAACTTTACTCAGTGTATGTATGACTACTTTCATAAATGCCAGAAATCGATGATAAAAATGTTCACTCACTGCACCAATATCATCATTATTTATTACTTTTCTAAAAATTGATTTAAATCTTTTAGAAAATATTCATTGCAAGAAAGTGTCAAGAAAAATGTTGGCACACCATGACACTCATCAAATGCTTGCAAATCACTATATTTTCGAGACCAAAATGCTTTGGATCCTCTCATATTAGACATCATCATGGATAAATTTCCTTCTAATTGTTTGTCATTGTTTTATAATCTGTGTTTAAATTCTCTAACAGTAATGTTTGACATTTTGGTAGTTTTCATAACTGCATAAATGCCAGCATCAATGGCTCTTTTATCGGCTTTGTCAGCACCCAAACATTAGGTACTGCATATCTTTCCTAAATCTTGCATCAGAATGATTTAATCTATTCCTTATGAACATAAATGGCTTCACATTGCCATATGTGCGTTCAGTTGAAAACATTCCAAATTTGCCTTTGGTATACAAATTAGGAAAACACAGTAATTCCAAATGTGGATCATTATCAGTAAGCAATTTTCCCTCAATTTTTGTTTGTCTGTAAATTATTAAGTCTTTTTCAGGTGGCTGCATATCTTGAACCGTATGAGCTCCAGTTTGAGTTAAAAAAAATGATCCATTTTAAAATTGTCCTTTTGTCCAAGACACGTGACAATATTCTCTAAATTAGCATTTTTATCAATAGTAATATCACTATACAAAACATTATTTTCTTTCAGCCATTTTAGTGCTTTTAATACTTTATTGATGTCAACTAATGACCGCCAAATTACATTTTTTTTGCTTGGCAATGTATGGACTAAGATTTCCATAATATCATTTTTATTTGATGGCAAAGTGTTCATGACATGGTTAATAGTATTTTCCATTGTCAGTGGAAGATGAGTAGCTATTCCTTGAACAGCTGGAACCAACAAACTTTTTTCTCCTTTGAAACTAGATGGCATCACTTTTATAATGTTCATGAAACACTTGGTTCTTTGAATGAAAAGCTTTTCATAAAAATTCAAATTACCTATTTCACATGGAATTTCTGTAACTTCAAGTCCATTGATTGATGCCAAAGTAGGTATTCCTTTATTTTTTAGATTATATCGACAAGATTTACAAATACCCCAAGGAAGAGTATAGTTCAATCGAATAATCTCTAATATTTCTTGAGACACAAATTTTTCAATTCCCCATTTTTTACACTCAGACAGTTCAGAGTCTTTATGTCTCATTTTGCAAATGTCACAATGGTTTAATTTAAAATTGTAAATTTCTTTTTCGTAATTTGTAAATAGTTTGTTATATTTATTTGTGACATATGACTCAGTATGCATCTCATCTTTGGTTTCAAGAAAATAGTAATCCTATTTCTCAGAAATATTAGAATCCAAATTGTTTTGATGATCAAAGTAGAAAACAATAACCAATCAGCACTTATTATAGCAATGTCAAATTTATTAAGCCAATTTCCAATTGACAGCTGTCTATACATTTTTCTAAGAATTGTCCTTAAATACTCTGAATGAAATGCCACTCACCTTAAAAAGCCAAATTGTCAGTGCAATCTTTCTGGCCAGCACAAAAATATTCCATTAGAATGTACTTTTTTGCAGTTCTGAAAATTATCTAATATTTTTCTCATTTGAGAGATTTTCATCTGAGGATTAAAAACCTTTTAAAATACTGTGGATTTGTTTGACATATTTTAATTGTTGATTTGTGTCTGGACAGCCTTCATTAATGCTACAAACTCTAGCCAATGATATATGCTCATTCGATTTTTCATTTTCTACATCATCATTAATATTATTAACAATGGCAATTTTATTCACAATACTATTGCAACCAACTCTTTGTTCGTTATCACTTTGAGGCTGATTACAATTGCATTCATTTGTACAATACATGAATTTATAGTTATGGTTCTGCAACTAAGTCAATGGGACATACCGACAGGCAGTTCTGTCAGTTAAAATGTGCTCAGTTGAAAAACAATGGATGGTTATATTCCAATATTTTTTCATTAAGCCAATTTTACCAGGTTCTTGTACAATGTAGTTGATATGTTTAAAATAATTTTTAAATTGACTAATCATGAAATTTTTCATACCAACTCCTTTTATGTAGTTTTTATTTACTACATTAAATGTAACTCTGTTAGCCACTTGCTTTTGACAATCATTCAATTCAGTATTTTTTTTAATGAAGTTTTTTATATGATTGGATCAATTTTTTCAAAATTATTATTTTTGGCATGTAATCAGCATAAAATTTTCTTTGATTTTTATTTAGACCAAATTTGTTTATAAGAATTAGTATCTTTTCTTGACATATAATGAATTGAATTATAATCATTCAACTGTTTGTATTGTCTATGCCTATTACGACATTTGTTCAAATTATTATAATAATACTGAATGTTTCTTTTTTTTATTTTCATATTTTTATTATTTTTTCCTAAGTATTTTAATTTTATTTTTTTGATAATTTTTTCTTTGTACTTTTTCATTTTTTGTTTTTTTGATAAAATTGATTACTTTTTTCTTTTATTTTCTCTCTGTTTTTCAGATAATATTTTCTATTTGTTTCCTTCTTTTTCTTTTTAAGTTTTTCTTGAAAATGAAAATCGTCAATATTAATTTTCTTCGCATCATTATTGCCAGTATTCATCTTAAATTAAATAATTGGAGAAATTCGCTTACGTTTTGGTAAAAGCAAAATGACTGATTTTTACAACAATAAAATTGAATACTTATCTTATAATTGTTTCGCTTTTAGGAGGGTTTCATTAAAAAAAAAAACAAGAAACCATCACCACACACCACCACTAAGAAAAAGTTAACAAATTGAAGAAGCAATATATCAATAAGCCTTGAAAAAATCGATGGCAGATTGACCACAGCAGCAGATAACTTAATTTGTGTTGTTGTTGTTGTTGATTATGTTCATTAGTCGGCGTTGAGTGTTGAACGTTTTCTGTTCTATTTTAAAGTCTTCTTTTGAGTGAAAAATGAATTTTTAAAAAAGATCCATGACTTATAATGACTGTTTGGTGATATTATCGGCTGCTAAATTGCTGCTGCGCATGTGTGTTGCACCGTCGCGACTGTACACGAATAAAAAACAAAAAGAGAGAGAGAGAGACGAGAGGAAAAACAATTGTTAAATTTTGTCCGGACTGTCCGGGGACGGAGAAGGTGGTGCCTAGGTGTCGTTTACGAAATAAAAGACAAAACAGGTGAGATTGTTGTTATAGTTTATCAATGGGAATGTTTGTGTTTGTTATGACTTCGTGTGTGTGTACGTTTTTCACCTCCCTTTCTCTTAAAGTATAATAGCCTGTTAGTGAGTCTTTTACCTCCTCTCATTACTCTCGCTAATAAGTCTATATACGTCTATTGTAAGCTGTTTTCCTGTCTACTCTTTCTCTCTCTCTCTCTCTCTCTCTCTCTCTCTCTCTCTCTCTCTCTCTCTCTCTCTCTGTGTAAGATGCTATAACTCATTTTTGCAACTCTCTTTTTAATAAATTTGGTTTTTATTATCAACTAGGGGGGGGGGGGTACCCGGCGTTGCCCGAGTGTTTGGGGGGGGGGCGAAGGTGGAGGTGTTAATGAAAACCTAAGAATAAGCGAAGTAAAAAAAAAAAAAAAAGAAAACAGAAAAACGAACGCGGGGAGTATCCAGGCGGTGGGGAGGGGGGTAATCAAAACATAAGAATAAAACGTAAAGCAAACGAACGATGTTAAATGTAAAAATCGAAAAAAGAAAACAGAAAAACGAACGTTAAAACTTCTGAAAAATAAAAACCAAAAAAAAGAATAAGCGAAGTAAAAAAAGAAAACAGAAAAACGAACGTTAAAACTAAAGCGGGGGGGGGTACCCGGCGTTGCCCGAGTGTTTGTAGGTGTGTGTGGTTGTTTAATGAAAACGTAAGAATAAGCAAAGTAAAAAAGAAAACATAAAAACGAACGTTAAAACTTAAGCGGGGGGGGGGGTAATGAAAACATCGAAAAAGAAAACTAACATACGCCAAACGAACGATGTTAAATGTAAAAATAAAAAAAAAACGGAAAAACAAAATACACGTGAAAATGGCTTAAATAAACCTGTTTCGATATTAACATTTAAAAAAATCGGTGGGTACCCGGGTGTTTTTGTGTGTGTGTGTGTGTGGTCAGTCGGGGGTGTTAATGAAAAACTAAGAATAAACGAAGTAAAAGAAAAACAGAAAAACGAACGTTACGTGAAAAATGGCTTAATAACCCTAAATTTAAAAAATCGAAAAAAAAAAAGAAAAAGACATCTCACACCATGATTCAAACCCAAAACATTTAGATAATGACCCAACGCTCTAACCAACTGAACTAACAGGAGGTACATGAAATTCAGTCAGTTCTTCAACTATTTAAACTAAATCAGATCATGACGTCATCTGACGCATGTGTAGAACCGGTCGTCGTCATGAGAGGACGGTTTTTGTTGACCCCCCCCTGTCAAAAATTGTCGATTTCAGGGTGAAAAAATGAACGTTTTTGGCCAATTTTTCAATATTTTTCGAGCGAAGGATGGAGCTTCAATATGATACCAAGTTTGTGAATTTTTGTTCTGTCTGTGAAAAGTTTTTAGCGGACACACAAACGCACATACATACAAACACACATTTTCGCTTTTATATTTATAGATTACATTTCTTGTCTGAGTGACACATTATTTCGTTAAACTTTCCAGTTTAAGACGTTTTTTTTTTTCTATACCTTGACTTCAAGCCAAGATCACAGTGTAGTATTCTGATGCTACACTTCGCCTTTTCTGTCCTCTGTCAGTGGAGGAGAAATATGTAATATGTACCTATTTACTATGCCTCCTCACGGGACAGAGTTAGACACCAGGGTCGTTTTTTAACGTGGAGAAAAGGTACAAAAATAAAAATTGTCTCAATCGTGAAGGATTTCTCCTCCACCGAAAGAGAACAAGAAATAGAAGTGCAGCATCTGAAGAACAGATACTACACTTTGATCTTGTCCCGAAGAATGTATAAATATAAATATGTATTATATATATATATATATATATATATGTATAATGTATATATATAAATATGTATTGTATATATATATATGTATTATGTATATATATAAATATGTATTATGTATATATATAAATATGTATTATGTATATATATAAATATGTATTATGTATATATATATATGTATTATGTATATATATATATGTATTATGTATATATATATGTATTATGTATATATATATGTATTATGTATATATATATGTATTATGTATATATATATGTATTATGTATATATATATATGTATTATGTATATATATATGTATTATGTATATATATATGTATTATGTATATATATATATGTATTATGTATATATATATGTATTATGTATATATATATATGTATTATGTATATATATATATGTATTATGTATATATATATATGTATATATATATATATATATATATATATATATATGTATAATGTATATATATAAATATGTATTATGTATATATATATATGTATAATATATATATATAAATATGTATTATGTATATATATATGTATTATGTATATATATATGTATAATGTATATATATAAATATGTATTATGTATATATATATATGTTAATATATATGTATAATGTATATATATATATATATGTATATATATATATATATTAAGAACAAGTAGTTAATAAAACATGTTAATAAACAGTTTGAAAAACAGTTAAAAACATATTTAATTTTAAAAAAGAAGCACAGAGGGTAGGATTCAGCAAAATACGGGATCGGATTTTGCTTGCAAAAATATTTATGAAACTACAAGCAAGTCATAGATCTTACTTGTAGCAAATAATGAAGGAGAGGGAATATAGTTAAGGAAAAGATGATTTCATGTGAATGGATAGTCTGGTGAAGGCTAAAATATCCAATAATGGTAAAATCCAAAAATCAATATCCAAAAAAGTTGGTTAAGTTTCCATTTCCACAAGTAAAATCCAAGGGAATCGCATAATTGGAAGATGGTCCAAAATAATCCAAAAGGCAGAAATCCATGGAATAAATCACGAATGGGTGCAAGGAAAAGATGTGCTTAGAAAAAAGAATTTAAAATGACTGTCAAGGCTGGGCTAAATTTGGGAGAATGAGTAAAGAAGAAAAAAAATTAATGGAGATTGAGTTAATATTAGAATAGAAAAGCCAATGTCAAAATGACCCAGACAAGATGTGTTGAAAAGGCACCACAATTTAAAGCAAAAAAGGGGTCAACTGAAATATACAAGTTATTACTTAAGAATTAAATTATCAGCAGGAGTTATTAAAGGAAGCAAATGAATTAATGATAAGTGAAATACATACACATGTATATAAATACATACATATATACATATATATGAATACATACAATTACACATACATACATATACACAACAAACACACCCACATATACACACACATAAGTAAATAGATGAATGAATAAAGAGTTAGAAAAAAAATTTTAAGGGGAGAGGATGGATGTAAGTAAATGCACATAGTAAAGTATACATGCAGAAAATAAATGTGTATGTAGCTGGATATATTTGATTGATAGGATTATTTAAACACTAAAATGGAGATTGCAGATGTAAAATCAGCCAAAAAAGGCGAAATAAAGAATTACAATAAAAATTACAGAGTTATAAAATGCTAAGAAGATATGTAGAAAAAACGATAATGTCAGAGAAAAATATATATCTGAAAGCTATGTAATTTCAAATTTACCATATTTAAATTTGGACTTATGTTTGCAGTAGGAAATCAGTTCGCTGTTAGTTAATAAATATATATATATATATGTATTACTGTATGTATATAAATATATGTATTAATGTATATATGTATGTATTAATGTATGTATATAAATATATGTATTAATGTATGTATATAAATATATGTATTAATGTATATATATATATATATATATATATATATATATGTATAATTGTATGTATATATATATATATATATATATATATATATATATAGGTATTAATGTTTATATATATATATGTACTAATGTATATATATATATATGTATTAATGTATATATATATGTGTGTGTGTGTGTGTGTGTGTTAAAGTATGTATGTATATATATATATATATATATATATATATATGTGTGTGTGTGGTCCTGGATATGACCTTAAACTATATCCTATGGTGAAGCCTCAGCTTGCGGGCTTTGGGGAGTGTGGAGCCACCCTCCAATTGCAATTGCTCCCAGGTCCACACTGACCCGGAGTGGTAGTACCTGTTAGGGTCCAAACTATGGGTTAAATAGAAACCGACATGCAAAAAAAAAACCCCAAATATATTGTATTAAAAAATGTTTCTTCGAAATCACTGGATTCGGCATTAAATAACCTGAAAAGGATTGATATGCCGTAAAACAACCAACCAACAAACCGATATAGATATATATATATATATATATATATATGTATGTGTATATATATGTATGAATGTATGTGTATATATATGTATGAATGTATGTGTATATATATGTATATATGTATGTGTATATATATGTATGAATGTATGTGTATATATATGTATATATGTATGTGTATATATATGTATGAATGTATGTGTATATATATGTATATATGTATGTGTATATATATGTATGAATGTATGTGTATATATATGTATGAATGTATGCATATATACATATATATATATGTATATATTGTGTGTGTATATATATATATATGTATATATATTAATGTATGTATATATTTATATATATGAATATGTATATATATATTAATATATATATATATATATATATATATATATATATATATATACTAGCCATACCCGGCCACGCGTTGCTGTGGATTAGTTTGTTAATATATATATGTATATATATATATGTATATGTATATATATGTATGTATATATATGTGTATATATATATATGTATATATATGTGTGTATATATGTGTATATATACATATATATGAGATTCATGACTGCTTCATTTTACGTTTTGCATCTGTGAATTTCTTTTCATGTTTATTATCGTGTGTATTCATTGAATTGTAACATCATCACTATCGTCATGACCATTGAGGAATCATACCGTTTTTTTAAAACGCTTCTCTCAATTTAAAAAAAAAAAATCAACAACAACAAAAACATCGAGATACATGACTGCTTCGTTTTACGTTTTGCATCCGTGGATTTGTTTTCATGTTTATTATCGTGTGTATTCATTGAATTGTAACATCATCACTATCGTCATGACCATTGAGGAATTATACCGTTTTTTTTTAAACGCTTCTCTCAATTTTAAAAATAAAAGATAAAAATAAAAATAGATAAAAATAAAAGAAATAACAAAAAAAAAAAAACATGTTGCATGCGTGGGATTTGTTTTATCTGGGGTGGAGAGGGCTCCAGAAAGCCATGGTGAAGGAAGTCTCTCTAAGAGAAGCAAATCTCTGATCTAAAAAAACAAAGCGGAAGACCAGTACCCGCATTAAGCTGGTCTGCAGTTTGATTTGTTGCTGGCTATCTTGCTCCTGCTTGTTGCTGGATATCAACATTTTGAACCGAGAGAGAGACTAGCTGTCGTACAAAGCTAAATCTCTGGAATAACATCTTTGTACAGATACTTCCTCAGACATTTGTAAAAAAAAAAAAAAAAGAAAAGAAAGAAAAGTCCTATTGGCGATGGCTGTCCATATAAACAGGAACAGAAGATATTATGCTAAACGACACTCACTCCAGCTCTGTTGCTGGAATGTGAGAACACTTATTGACAATGGTAAAAGACTAGAACGGAAGACTGCAATTTTGACTAAGGAATTGCAAAGATACAATATAGACATTGCTGCACTCTCTGAGACACGTTTCGCAGGTGAGGATCAACTGGTTGAGCGCGAGTCGGGCTACACGATCTTCTGGTCTGGTAGAGCTGAAAAGGAGAGGCATGAGGCTGGTGTTGGTTTTGCAGTTAAGAACTCCTTAATTGACAAGATCGAACAGTCAGTAGCCATAAATGACCGTGAAATGACATTGAGAATGCCCCTTGTTGCTGGTCGTTATATGAATGTTTTTTCTGTCTATGCGCTGACTCTTACTTCGCCTGAAGACGATATTACTTCCTTTTATCATATGCTTAGATCTGTTATCACCGGTTTGCCAAGCGCTGAGAGTTTGGTCGTTCTTGGTGACTTCAATGCACGGGTTGGATCAGACAATGAGACTTGGTCTCCATTGGTGGATACATATGGCATTGGTAAAGTCAATTCAAATGGTATGCTGCTTCTCCATCTCTGCAGTGAACTAAATCTTGTTATCACCAACACTTTTTCCCACCAGAAACACAAGGAGACCTGGTTTCATCCCCAATCTAAACATGGCCATTTGCTTGATTACATACTGTGTAGATGTGGTGATTTTGGAAATTTTTGCAAAGTTAGAGTAATGCGTGGTGCTGACTGTGGTACTGATCATTTAATGCTCAGAGCTAAACTGAGAATTACAGTTCACAAAAAAAGCCGTTTCAATGGTGTCAAAGTGCCTAAACGTATTGATGTTTCCAAATTGAAGGATCCAGTCGTACGAAGTTCCTTGAAATCTGCTTTCAACCAGGTGGATTTCTCAGATTGTGACTGGGAGACAGTAAGTGATACAATATACCAAAAAGGTGTTGAAGTTCTTGGATTGAAGGTTCCCAGACATAGAGATTGGTTTGCTGATAATTTCGATCAAATTAAGCCTCAAATTGATAGAAAGCGGAAAGCTTATTTGAAACTCTTCACCTCTGAACGAGCCAGCGCTCGTGGCCCACTTTTCTTCTGTTCGGAGTGAGGTTCAGTGTTGTGTGCGCCAAATAAAAAACAAATGGTGGTCTAACCTCTCCAGGGAGATAGAGACTGCCTACGATCATAGAGATGTCAAGACATTCTACACTTTGCTTCATCAGGTTTATGGTCCGAAATTCTCTTCAACTACACCACTCCTGGCGAAGAACGGGAAAACCTTGCTGAAAACCTCAGATGAAATTAAGCATCGATGGCATGAACACTTTCATGATCTTTTTCATAACCCATCCAATGTTGATGTTGCTGCAATAGAAAGTATCCCTCAATGTTCCTTTTGTCCGGAACTTGATGTTGAACCGACTCTTGTGGAAACAGTTGACTGCATAAAACAGATAAACTCGAACAAAGCCCTGGGCTGGATGGCATCCCTGTTGAGCTGCTGATACATGGTGGTGTCAATGTACATTGTGTGGTCCACCATACAAACACCCCCTATAATAATTAATACATATAATCTCAATCAATAAATTACATAACACTCGTTTCATTTCTGTTACAAACCTATATTTGAATTTCAACAGTTTCTCTCCAGTAAGAATATTAACTACGTTCATATCTGTTAAAATTACATTAACGACTATATGACGTCACTAAAATTTCCCTCTCTTTAACAGCGTAAGCTCCCCCCCCCCTCATTTTTGAATTTCCAACGTCTTTTTCTGTTTTTCTGAAATAGAACAGCGTCACACTTTGCACGTGAAAGATTTTCAAATATTTCGTACTGGTATTTTTTGTTTCTTAACTTCATTCATTCAGAGGAAGTCTCGAAATAAAGACGAAACGTTGATGAACACATAATACGGTTTGTTCCTTTTTATCTATATACATATGTATTAATACTGTATATATATATACACATTAATGTATGAATATATATATAGTGAAGCAATCCTTTAATTTAAACCCAAGGGCCTTTTGTTCACCGAACTCTTACGCTTTCCCGGCTTATTATACATCTTCTTCTTTTTTTTTTTAAATACGGATATATATATGTGTATGCGTATATGTGTGCGTGTGTGTGTGTGTGTATATATATATATATATATATATATATATATATATATATATATATATTCTCTATTTTACTTTATTTTATACGAGTCCACTCACCCCTTACTCCTCAACTATTCTCCTCCTGCTATTCTAAACCTCTCCCCCACTTGTCTGTATCCCTTTCTTTTACGCACCCCTAATAATTTAGTATTAACAGTATTTACATTATTATTTTTGGTAATAGTGGTGGTGATGTTGGAGGTAGTGGTAGAAGTATTGTTACTACTGCCTTTATTATTATCATTATTATTACTGCACTGTTTTTAACGCTATTATTATTGTTTTTATTATTATTGTTATTATTGTTATTGTTTTTATC